>NW_023404993.1:0-35650 GCF_013141755.1 Anopheles stephensi | reverse complement strand
CCTGTGGAGAAAGAAGAATGGGAGGAAAGGTTAGATACGTGAGCAATTCAGTTGTCAAACGCGGAAGCCGCTAGCAGCACATCCTACGCATTCCTGTCCATTAGAGTGGTGGCAGAGCCACACCAATCTACGAGCTGCGCCGAAGTTCTGCAAGAAAGGAGACGTAAAGTTCGCGGCGTGAAGTGATTGCGAAGCATAAACTATGCTTCAACTGTTTGAAGCCCGAATCATCAGGTTACGGTTCGTGCAATTCCGTCTTCCGTTGCAACAAGTGCAACGCAGCGTCATCAGACAGCATGTTGGCACCGACGATTCACCGCCACAGGTAACCATGAACGTAGGTTCGAGCTGCAATGAAATTTGTGGTTCTCGAAACGGTGGTTCTCTGGTTTTAGTCGATGACCATGGGAAATTGGCATGAAGCACGAGCATTGTTGGATTCAGGATCCATGTGCATATCGTGTCCGATCCCTGCGCGGAAGCTGCTGACACGTCGTACATAAGATCAACGTTGCATTGACAGGTATCGGTGAGGGGTTTCAGACAGCCAAGGGTTCGAGTCTCGCAACGGTGCAGTCAAAGTCAGCGCCATTTTCGTCGCCACTGAAGTTCCTGATAGTGAACTCCCCTGTGCTGAGATCCGACTGCCCCAATCGATGTTGCTGGTTGGAAATTCCCTGACGTTCCGTTGGCTGATCCTGCCTTTAACCTTCCTTCAAGAGTTGATGTGATCATTGGGAGTGACGCATATTGGGATTGGCATACCGGAAAGAAGCAGTTACTGGTCAAAGGCGGTCCTTGGTTGGTTGAGACTCCGTTTGGGTGGACAGTTGCTGGAAATACTTTTCCCACATTTCAGTCCGCTAGTCCCTGTTTCGTGCCACTCAATTAGGAGACATGAGTCTCTCGATACATTGCTGGCAACGGTTTTGGAGAAATGAGACCAATCTAGAGGGACCCGCTCTCTCGCTTGAGGAAGATGCTTGTGAGAAGCATTATGCTGCCACTACAACGCGTGATCACCATGGTCTGTTACAATCGTTTGTCTGCCTCGTAATCCCAGAGCAGATATAGTATTGGGTTCATCAAAGGAGATTGCGGATCGACGACTGATGCTGTGGAGCGGCGATTGAAGATCAACCCTGAAATGGAGATGGAATATAAGCGTTTCATGCAAGAGTACGAGAACTTGGTCACATGCGAAAACTTACCGAACCAGTGGATGATAGTGTTCCGCATTGTTATATTCCGCACCATGCGTGGTGAAGGAATCGAGTACATCCACAAAAGTACGGGTCGTGTTTGACGCGTCCTGTAAAACGAGCTCGGGATACTCCTTAACGATACGTTACTAGTTGGCCAATTGTCCAGGAAGATCTACTAACGATTATATTGCGATTCAGGTCCTACGCAATCGCATTAGTGGCCGATGTGGAGAAAAATGTACCGGCAAATTCTCCACAACATCATCGATCGAATCTGCTACGTATCAGGTACCGAAGAGCCCCCTGGATCCGATATCGACCTACGAGCTGAATACCGTTACTTACGGCACGGCGTCAGCTCCATTCCTCGCCACTAGAACGCTCCAGCAGGTTGCGCATGACCACAAAAGATCAATTCCCGAAGGCAGTTTGATCCCGTGTTACGTGATTTTTACGTCGACGATCTACTAACAGGAGCGACTGACCTTAACGAAGCAGTAGAAGTGCGAAAGCAAATCACCGCAATGCTCGATTCAGCTGGTTTCGCATTGAAAAAGTGGGCATCTAACGTTCCAGATCGCTTCTAGATGTCCCATGTGAAGATCTTGCGATTCACAATGCACGAGTGGAAGGATGGTCAAGCTGTTTCGACGCTGGGGCTGGTTTGGGAACCCGCCAACGATTCGTTTTCCTTCAAGGTTGGCCTTCCACAACCAGCTGAAGTATTAACGAGAAGCTTGATCTTGTCGTACACGGCAAGCATATTCGACCCACTTGGTTTGTTGGGTCCGACAATCATCATCGCGAAAGTCTTTCTACAACGTTTGTGGAGTTTGAAGGAGAATGGAAAGGCTTGGGATTGGGAACGTGCACTGCCCGGTGAGCTTCAACAAGAGTGGAGAAGCTTTCATTCAACGTTATATTCGCTACGCGAATTAAGAGTGCCACGTTTTTATCTCCAACCTACAACGGTCAGCTTGCAATTGCACGTCTTCGCTGATGCGTCACAAAGTGCATATGGTGCTTGCTGTTTATGTACGCGCAGAATCGACGGACAACATTGTGACGGTGCAATTGTTTAGCAGCGAAGTCGAAAGTGGTTTCATTGGCGAATACGCACTCGATCGCCAGGTTGGAATTGTGCGCCGCACGATTAGCAACCCAACTGTTCCAGAAGGTGAGTCGAACGTTACCGGCATCTACGATGGCCTTTTTGTTGGACCGATTCAATGACGGTAATGTATTGGCTGGATTCTCCACCACGTCGATGGAAACCATTTGTCGCCAACGAGTGGCGCAGATACAGGAAGAAAACGCGGATAGCTGAGTGGCGTCCACGTTCCTGGTTTGTGATAATCCAGCAGACGACATATCACGGGGTCTGAAGCGGAGGAGCTGCTTAATTGTGAACGTTGGTCATGGGCCTCGTTGGTTGGCTTACAGTCATGATGCATGGCCAAATCATCCACCAGCAGTGAAGGAGAATGACGGTGTCATCGAAGAACGGGCGGACGACGGCGTCACGATTTGTCACAGTTTCTACGAGGTGTGAGTTCCGTGACAAACTGTTCGAGCGATACTCATCATACTACACAGGCTGAGACAGTTGTAGCTTATTGTTTACGCTTCATGGAGTGCATCAAGGGAGCCAACAAATCATCGAGAGCAAGCTGCAAGGATGCGCCACACATCGAGGAGAAAGATGTTCCACCGCTTACAGCCACGGAACTACGTCGGGCCGAACTGAAGTTATGCCAGTTAGCCCAAAGGGATTCGTTCGCGGAGGAGCTAGGTTTTAGCTCAAGAGAAGCATGTTTCCGACAAATCGAAGCTGAAGTGGTTGTCACCGTACAATCGACCAACTGGTGTGTTACGCGTCGGTGGCCGGCTCGGAAATGCTGATCTTCCAGAAGAAGGACGACATCCAGCGATTCTCTCGGCGAAGCACCCACTATCGGTGTTATTGGCAGTGGCGTATCATCTTCCAACTGTGCATGCTGGACGCAACTGTTATTAGCAACACTTCGTCAAAGATTCTGGTTGATTGGTGGGAGAATCTCGTTAAGGCTGTTTACCACCGGTGTCACGTTTGTTTTCAAAAACAAGCCGACTCTCGTGAAACAAAAGTGTTGCTGACCTACCAACGTCGAGAGTATCACCGACCAGACCTTTCTCGATCAGGTGGAGTGGACTACTGCGGGCCGTTTATGCTGAAATCACCCGTCCGCAATCGGAGTCCGACGAAGGCGTACATCGCAATCTTTGTTTGCTTCGCGACTAGAGCCGTACACATCGAGCTAGTGAGTGATTTAACTACTACGGCATTTTCTGGCAGCACTACGTCGTTTTGTGGCACGCCGAGGCAAGGTGTGCGAGTTACACTCCGACAACGCGACAACGTTTAAGGGAGCTGCCCACGAGCTGCATCGCGTGTACGAAATGCTGAAGAAGAACGATGACGATCGCCGGTCTATCATCAATTGGTGTTCGTCCAACGAAATGGAATGGAAGTTCATTCCCCCAAGGGCCCCTCACTTCGGCGGATTATGGGAAGCGGCAGTCAAGTCGGCTAAAAAACACATTTTAGCACGATAAGTATAACAAGTATCGCCCAAGAAAGTATGCTTACACTTATTGCTCAGGTGGAGCATGTTTAAATTCCCGTCCTTTGACCCCTTTTATCCGATGATCCTTGCGATTTAGAACCATTAACCCAAGTCCATTTTCTAATCGGCAGCAACATGCAAGCAATCCCGGATGTTGACATACGACACCTTCCGACCAACCGACTCAAGGAGTACCAACTCGTGCAGAGGCACGTGCAAACGATCTGGTCCTGGTATCCGGAATACATCCAACAACTCCAAGCCCGAGCCAACACATTAACAACGCACCGGTTAAGCTGGGAGATCATCAGCTGGTTATAATCAAGGAAGAATATCTTCACCCGACTGTTTGGCCAATGGGGCGCATTACGGCGCTGCACCCGGGCAAGGATGGTGTCGTGCGTGTAGTTACGCTACGTACGTACGGCAGGGGGGAAACAAATTGTTAGAGCAGCTAATCGTTTAGCTTTGTTACCACGACCAATCGATACAAACGAGGGATTTGTGTAACCACATGGTGCACTAATAATGTAACCAAACACTGATACCGACCCAAGCGAAACGTCAATTACGTATATATTAGCGAATAGGATATTGGTTAGCATGTTACATGAAAAACAACGAATTTGCAGAAATTGAAAAGAATTCCTTTTGGTGGCCGGAATGTAGAAAATGCATGAAATATTAATTATTACACGAAATATGGTAAAGGAACAACACTTAAGCAGATAGTATAAATTGACGCACACGAACGAACTTAGAAGTGAATTAAGGGGAAAGTGACTTGACCAATAGGATGAACTTGTAACCGGACCAGTGAATAAACAGTATGAAATTGTAAGTCAGCGCGCAACACCACAACTCTTTAACGTCCGTCTGTATCACAAAATTGACTCCCAACCAGTGATAATATTCTACACTTATAGCACTGTAGTTCTTACGTGTATTAATTGTAAACCGTTTCACTCGCTGCAATTCACTTTATTTTTCACGAGCGCAGAATTTGAATCTGAACCTTTTTGAAGCACTGCTTGGTGCGGGTTCAGTTAGAGGCTGTTCTTTTGGCGACAGCACACCACGAACGTAAGTTCGCTCGAATGAGTTGTTAACGCGCGCGGATATTAACAACTTCTTTCTGGAGCCACCATTTGTTAGTTCGATAACGAACCGTTGTTGAACCGACCACGCGAAGGAGTGATCGATTCGGAGATCTCCGCGCAGATTCCTGCCTTGTCAGAGTTGCTTGAATCAGGCGGCTAACCTTTTTTCCTGGAAAACCAGGAGAAGTTTTTAGCG
This sequence comes from Anopheles stephensi, assembly GCF_013141755.1. Taxonomy (NCBI): domain Eukaryota; kingdom Metazoa; phylum Arthropoda; class Insecta; order Diptera; family Culicidae; genus Anopheles; species Anopheles stephensi. The sequence continues at coordinate 30,543 of NW_023404993.1, read as the reverse complement.
GCGGACTCGCACTACACTAACTCGGCGTGGACAACGGGAATGCCGTAGCTCGATCAGACGATTAGCCTTTTTTCCTGGATAACTAGGAGAAGTATCTAACCGTGGTTCTTGCTTGGCTTGATTTCGCCTAATTCTTCCGACGGAGTGGGGAGACACCAAAGTGCGTAACCAATTTCCGGAGGGAAGGCAAAGGTGAAACTTTCCCGATTCTGTATGGATACCCAAACAATGAAACACAAGCTTCTTCGTTGAGGTTTGGATTACAAGTCGCTTTTTATTCTCAAAAATCCTGTCTTATATACTAAAATTCTATGGGAAAAAGAACATGAAACAGCATTACATCGATCTCCTTTATCCTAACTCGGTATGCCGATGCGTTTGATCCCTGCCAGACGTCGGCTAGTGTAGGAGGTCTGTAATGTTACAATATCTGGCAATTGTTACCCTATCGTTTTATGACCGCGGGTACTGATTGTTAAACACGATTTCTTTCGTAAGCATAGACTTCTTCGCTAAACATTTAAAGTTACTTTCGAGTTTGTTTCGGATGTGAACTTTTTTCGTTCACTCCGGAGCCGTATTGTAACACTATTGTTCTCGGATAGTAAAATAACGTACTTCGTTTAGTTCTACCTTTTGGAAGAACTTTATTACCCTTTGGTTTGGCTTAATTCGGAGCCGTGTTTATTGCTTATATATAGCTTATATCACGCACTGGCACTCACTGATGCTCTCCGATTTTGTTCTGCACTTGTGCACATTGATATGATCGCAACGGCACTCGATCGGTTCACTTATAGCACTGTAGTTCTTACGTGTATTAATTGTAAACCGTTTCACTCGCTGCAATTCACTTTATTTTTCACGAGCGCAGAATTTGAATCTGAACCTTTTGAAGCACTGCTTGGTGCGGGTTCAGTTAGAGGCTGTTCTTTTGGCGACAGCACACCACGAACGTAAGTTCGCTCGAATGAGTTGTTAACGCGCGCGGATATTAACAACTTCTTTCTGGAGCCACCATTTGTTAGTTCGATAACGAACCGTTGTTGAACCGACCACGCGAAGGAGTGATCGATTCGGAGATCTCCGCGCAGATTCCTGGCCTTGTCAGAGTTGCTTGAATCAGGCGGCTAACCTTTTTTCCTGGAAAACCAGGAGAAGTTTTTAGCGGCGGACTCGCACTACACTAACTCGGCGTGGACAACGGGAATGCCGTAGCTCGATCAGACGATTAGCCTTTTTTCCTGGATAACTAGGAGAAGTATCTAACCGTGGTTCTTGCTTGGCTTGATTTCGCCTAATTCTTCCGACGGAGTGGGGAGACACCAAAGTGCGTAACCAATTTCCGGAGGGAAGGCAAAGGTGAAACTTTCCCGATTCTGTATGGATACCCAAACAATGAAACACAAGCTTCTTCGTTGAGGTTTGGATTACAAGTCGCTTTTTATTCTCAAAAATCCTGTCTTATATACTAAAATTCTATGGGAAAAAGAACATGAAACAGCATTACATCGATCTCCTTTATCCTAACTCGGTATGCCGATGCGTTTGATCCCTGCCAGACGTCGGCTAGTGTAGGAGGTCTGTAATGTTACAATATCTGGCAATTGTTACCCTATCGTTTTATGACCGCGGGTAATGCATCGCGCATCTGTGGTTCAAGTGCGTATGTTTATTTTCCTATTGCCTATTGCCTGCGCGTCGTTTACTCTATTCGTCAAGTTGGTCCTTCCTTCACTGCCCTACGACCGTGCCTTGATCTTCGCGTTGGTCTTTTTTCGTGAAACTAATCGCGCAATGACAATGTATGCGTTGTGTGCATGCAACCCTTTTCGGCCCATGTTCTTCACTTTCGTTTTTATTACATGGCTTGAGTTTATTTATAGTTTTCATATGTCTGGATATTGTCCCTTTTTCGAGATATTTTATGACATACCCTGACATGTTACCATAATTTCGTCTTTCTCACGGTATGAGGCCTCTCTGTGGCTTAAGGTTGTTTTCCTAAGATAATATTTTCCGGTGAGAATTTATCCTAAACGAAAGATATTTAGTTATTTAAAATTGTACCTCTAACTCTTGCATGCCAGTCATTTTAGCTCAATTTTTTTTGTCGCGTTCGCAACATTCCGGCCCTCGTAAAACTACAAGTTTTTACAAATAAACGCGACGTAGAACTGCCCGGATAAAATTCAACTTCTCCTGTTGAGTTAATTTTCCTAATATTTTAATCAATTGAATTGTTTTGCACTCTCATTATACGACACCTGATTGTAATTGCACGCATTTTGCCGTTGACGGTTCATCGATTCTTGCAGTCGGTTGAAGAAACCATTTACAGTTGTTTAGCCGGTGAAAGTGCGTTGGTGCTCGTAGGTTGTCGCAGCGATGACGAAGGACGAAGGAGATGATAGTAATGAGGCATAATTCACTGTTGGTTGCACATTGGACTACTCGTAGGGCTGCGCGTTAGGCGTTGAAGCTCAGATACGATTTTGATTGACACGCTTTTCAAAAATCTCTACAGGATAAGAGATGTTGCAGTTGCTCGTTGATTTCACACGTCGTCGTCTTAAACACGATGACTTCAGTGGGGCGATTTCTTCCAAGTGGCTACGATGTGAAAAATAGTCGCCATATTGATGCTGGATTTTAAGATTTAGATATCGATAGTTGAAGATGCATTGTAATCGGCTGGTCGACCAAGATTTATGAGTTTAGACCGCAGTAAGGCGTTATGCAGAAACTATTGTAGACTTGGGTGTTGTTCAGCTCTGATTTAGTTGCAGAGAAGAAGTGAGTCTCTCATCACTTTGTATAGCAAGGTTTTCATCTTCTGGAGATCTCAGCATCTTGACCTTGCTTTCCATCAGACTCGCCCATATGACCTAAAGTAGTCTCTCGATGCGGTTAGCAAGACATACAGCATTTTGTTCGACCTTGAACGTTTGATAGTTGAACATTAGCTAGCTTTCTTCGTAGATTAAAGTTTGACTTCGCACACCTTGTAGTTTCTTTTTTTTTGTTGAGATAGCTAATTTCGTATCTAAGCACTAGCCAACCGCATATTACCGCTTTCGTAGTTCCCTTCGACGTTGACCGTTGTCATCTAATTGTTGATAGCAGACAACTGTTTTCTGCCGGATGAAGAATGACGCTCTGAAGACTCTCTGATCTGGTTGAACTCAACGTTACTGACGAAATGCGTTGCTCTTGTGCGGGTGCCTTGCATTACCTGACTTTTAATATAAGAGAGTCATAGTCGATTATTTCTAACGTTTGAGCTAATCTCCTCACTTCTACTCTTTTAGAAACTAATGTGTACTTTTTCTCGCAATGTCTATTTGCGATCGTTTTCTACTTTTGAATTTTTGAAAGTTAAAATACTTGAACGCTTCATTGAGTCGATTTGATTTGATAGATTTTCTGTCTCTTATATCATTTGGTGGCATGCAAGAGGCTATTTTCTTTTGCGAATAGTTTTTTGGTTGCAATCAAATATGTAATCATCCCCTTGTTGTATTACCCAAACTTCAGCTGAAAAGAGAAATAACATGATTAATATAAAGGTCGATAAATTGTTGAACAATACCATGAGGCCTTTGATTAAGCCAAATTGCCTTTTCCTATAGGTTTAATCGTTTGTGTTGTTGCAGTAGCTTTCCTTGCGCTGGCTGTCAAAACCTCGTAGTTCCATGCATCAGAAATTATTTTCTTACTTTCCATCTTTATTGTTGGTAATTCTTTATCATTATCTCTTCAATCATATTTTCTTCATGAATTTCCTATGAAACTACTTTCAATTGTCCTTTATTGGTAGCCTTTGTTGTTCTTGTTTAATGGTGATTCAAACTTTTGTTTGGCGTAAACATCTCAAATCCGCCAGTTCACTGACTGGACGGCGATATTTCCCGTGTAAAGTTTTTACAGGTGCAGATCCTTTTTGATCTTTTGTCATTTGTGTTTCCATAAAATGATTGGAGTTTTCGATACAGGTGGAAATCCTATTTCTTTTCTTTTTGTAGTTGATGCCTGAAGAACTGAATTTTCATTTGTTAATTTGTAGCCCTTTTGAATCTCCGGATTTGTCTCTCTTTTGACTGATGGCGTATTGATATCTCTGAGAGCCGTTTTTTCAGATTTTATTTCCGTCGTTTGCTGGTTGTTTTAAGCTTGAATTAGCAATATCCCTAGGTAAAGAAATTTGAAAAACTGGTTTCAATACAGACTTTTCTAACTGAAAATTTGTTGGATATTGGTTTACGAAAACTTTCTTTCTCTGCACTATCATGGAATATTCTCTTCTTGGCATTCGGTTGTTTTTCCGTAAATTAAGCCAACCCCAATCTTGTCCTCATTGCTATCGGTTCTGTGGGTTTACCATATTTATGTTTTAAACCCCATCAATAAATGATTATTATTCAAGCCGATCATTAATAGTGGGTCGAATGTTTTGAAATCCTGAACAGGAAGATTAGCAAGGTGAGGATATTTTTTGCTTAGATTATCATAATCTAAAGATTGAACAGGTAATTTCAAATCTTTAACCGTTCTCACATTCTTCAGTTGAAAACCCTTTTTAGTTGGACCCTTGATTCTTATTTCCACGTTTTGGCTTGTAACGTGTTTCAGTTTGTTTGCCTTGTGTCCATAGTAATTTTGGAGCGGTTTTACTTCCCCATTTAGGTTAAGTTGACGCGCAACTTTTTCTTCTAATAGGGTTGAGGATGAACCTGGGTCTAAATAGCGCATAGGTTTTTATTTTGTGATTGGCCGTTTGTCAATTTCAACTGGCAACCACTTGGAAGTGCGTTGATGATGTTGCTTCTAGTTCTTGATGATTGTTTACTCCTGCGATTTCAAAATTTAGCATTTATGATGCCTATCGGTGCATCCATTTATCCCGCATATTTGCGCGGATCTACAATCAATGTATGTATGATTGTAGATTTCAAGCAACCTAAACATAAACCTTTATTTTGAGCAATTTTTAATTCGCTCAGATGGCACCTCATCGACCAATGCATAACATCTGATCGTTTCATGTAGCTTATTGCATATTTGCCTGCTTCTTTTGAATTCTGTTCGAAATCCTTATCCCTTTTGATTGGTTGTTTGAAAACTTTGTATGGGATTTTTTGTTCGTGAAGATGAACGCCTCCACGTTGGGTATGTGCGGATATCGTTTTTAGCATGTTTGCCGTTTTAGCGAAAGATCTCAACCAATCGCATAGGTTATCTAGAGTTTGAACCCTTAACGGTGATTCGCTTCAGCCATGTACCGGGCTCTTTTTTCTGAATGGTGTGGTAGCCTAGCAGTCAACTCCAACACCAGCGTATGATTTTTCAGGTAGTCCGGTTTCCCTCATCAAGTTTACTGTTTGAATGAGGTTTTCTAAAGCGTTTACCATTTCCACGACAATGCTTTTGGAATCTCCTCGGATTTTATACAGATTATTAACGTAGTTCAAGATACTCTAAATCTGTTCTCCCGAAGGAGTTCTTTAAGCGTGTCAATATTTCTGGCACGTTTGTAGAATCCAACATTAGTTGTTTGAACGCTTTTGAGGGCTGGTCCATATAAAGCCTGTTTAAGGCGGTTTAAAATTTTTCTAAATTAGAAAATCTTCCCTCCTCATTAGTATCATCATATGTTTGTTTAAAATTTGGCCAATTCTACAGGATCTCCTCCAAATCTCGGGCAACTGCATAAGCGATTGTCTTTTCAATAGCGTTTCTATGTGCGGCGATCCTTGTTTGTCGCTCGCAATAGTTGTTACTGGCTATTTAAAAATTCTTGTAATTGCTCCTTTGATTGTTCTTGTTGACCAAGCAATAGTCGTGAGAAACATAGCCTCTGTATCCTTACTAGCGGATTCCTTGGGCAATCTATTAAGTTCATATGCTATTTTTGACATTTTACGCCAAAAGCCAGCATTCTTTCCGGCTTTTGGTTTACGTGTTAGTTTGGCACATGTTAAATGAAACCACCTTTCACATTCATAGCATGAAATCATGCTTTCTTCGGAAGTGTCTTCCGCCACGTACAATCGGCAACTGCCGGAAGTGTTCGTGGTAATTTATAAGGCATCTCGGCGAACCTTTTAAAACTCCTACTCTGAGCTATAGATAAGAAAGTTCGACTTACCGTTTTTCGGTGTTACCTTTCCTTGACGTGCCCGTAGTTCAATGTGGTCTCGATCTCGCTGATAATTCACTCCGGAGTCGTACTAAAAAACCATCTGCACCGATAGTCAACTGACTTACTCCGTTAAGATACGCCTTACGAGAACTTTTTCCCACGTGCGTATTGCTGATAAGTTTCTTTCATGCACTGGTGTTTATGTCCTCAATTATTTAAACGCGAGCACTTTAAAACGATCGAAACGTCATTCACTCGGTTAACTTATTTTTCCGCGGTTGTCCACGTACTGATTGTTAAACACGATTTCTTTCGTAAGCATAGACTTCTTCGCTAAACATTTAAAGTTACTTTCGAGTTTTGGTTTCGGATGTGAACTTTTTTCGTTCACTCCGGAGCCGTATTGTAACAACTATTGTTCTCGGATAGTAAAATAACGTACTTCGTTTAGTTCTACCTTTTTGGAAGAACTTTATTACCCTTTGGTATGGCTTAATTCGGAGCCGTGGTTTATTGCTTATATATAGCTTATATCACGCACTGGCACTCACTGATGCTCTCCGATTTTGTTCTGCACTTGTGCACATTGATATGACCGCAACGGCACTCGATCGGTTCACTTATAGCACTGTAGTTCTTACGTGTATTAATTGTAAACCGTTTCACTCGCTGGCAATTCACTTTATTTTTCACGAGCGCAGAATTTGAATCTGAACCTTTTTGAAGCACTGCTTGGTGCGGTTCAGTTAGAGGCTGTTTCTTTTGGCGACAGCACACCACGAACGTTAAGTTCGCTCGAAATGAGTTGTTAACAGCGCGCGGATATTAACAACTTCTTTCTGGAGCCACCATTTGTTAGTTCGATAACGAACCGTTGTTGAAACCGACCACGCCGAAGGAGTGATCGATTCGGAGATCTCCACGCAGATTCCTGGCCTTGTCAGAGTTGCTTGAATCAGGCGGCTAACCTTTTTTTTCCTGGAAAACCAGGAGAAGTTTTTAGCGGCGGACTCGCACTACACTAACTCGGCGTGGACAACGGGAATGCCGTAAGCTCGATCAGACGATTAGCCTTTTTTCCTGGATAACTAGGAGAAGTATCTAACCGTGGTTCTTGGCTTGGCTTGATTTCGCCTATTCTTCCGACGGAAGTGGGGAGACACCAAAGTGCGTAACCAATTTCCGGAGGGAAGGCAAAGGTGAAACTTCCCGATTCTGTATGGATACCCAAACAATGAAACACAAGCTTCTTCGTTGAGGTTTGGATTACAAGTCGCTTTTTATTCTCAAAAATCCTGTCTTATATACTAAAAAATTCTATGGGAAAAAGAACATGAAACAGCATTACATCGATCTCCTTTATCCTAACTCGGTATGCCGATGCGTTTGATCCCTGCCAGACGTCGGCTAGTGTAGGAGGTCTGTAATGTACAATATCTGGCAATTGTTACCCTATCGTTTATGACCGCGGGTACTGAATTGTTAAACACGATTTCTTTCGTAAGCATAGACTTTCTTCGCTAAACATTTAAAGTTACTTTCGAGTTTGTTTCGGATGTGAACTTTTTTCGTTCACTCCGGAGCCGTATTGTAACACTATTGTTCTCGGATAGTAAAATAACGTACTTCGTTTAGTTTCTACCTTTTGAAGAACTTTTATTACCCTTTGGTTTGGCTTAATTCGGAGCCGTGTTTATTGCTTATATATAGCTTATATCACGCACTGGCACTCACTGATGCTCTCCGATTTTGTTCTGCACTTGTGCACATTGATATGATCGCAAGGCACTCGATCGGTTCACTTATAGCACTGTAGTTCTTACGTGTATTAATTGTAAACCGTTTCACTCGCTGCAATTCACTTTTATTTTTCACGAGCGCAGAATTTGAATCTGAACCTTTTTGAAGCACTGCTTGGTGCGGGTTCAGTTAGAGGGCCTGTCTTTTGGGCGACAGCACACCACGAACGTAAGTTCGCTCGAATGAGTTGTTAACCGCGCGCGGATATTAACAACTTCTTTCTGGAGCCACCATTTGTTAGTTCCGATAACGAACCGTTGTTGAACCGACCACGCGAAGGAGTGATCGATTCGGAGATCTCCGCGCAGATTCCTGGCCTTGTCAGAGTTGCCTTGAATCAGGCGGCTAACCTTTTTTCCTGGAAAAACCAAGGAGAAGTTTTTAGCGGCGGACTCGCACTACACTAACTCGGCGTGGACAACGGGAATGCCGTAGCTCGATCAGACGATTAGCCTTTTTTCCTGGATAACTAGGAGAAGTATCTAAACCGTGGTTCTTGCTTGGCTTGATTTCGCCTAATTCTTCCGACGGGATGGGGAGACAACCAAAGTGCGTAACCAATTCCGGAGGGAAGGCAAAGGTGAAACTTTCCCGATTCTGTATGGATACCCAAACAATGAAACACAAGCTTCTTCGTTGAGGTTTGGATTACAAGTCGCTTTTTATTCTCAAAAATTCCTGTCTTATATACTAAATTCTATGGGAAAAAGAACATGAAACAGCATTACATCGATCTCCTTTTATCCTAACTTCGGTATGCCGATGCGTTTGATCCCTGCCTGACGTCGGCTAGTGTAGGAGGTCTGTAATGTTACAATATCTGGCAATTGTTACCCTATCGTTTTATGACCGCGGGTAATGCATCGCGCATCTGTGGTTCAAGTGCGTATGTTTATTTCCTATGGCCTATTTGCCTGCGCGTCGTTTACTCTATTCGTCAAGTTGGTCCTTCCTTCACTGCCCTACGACCGTGCCTTGATCTTCGCGTTGGTCGTTTTTTCGTGAAACTAATCGCGCAATGACAATTTATGCGTTGTGTGCATGCAACCCTTTTCGGCCCATGTTCTACACTTTCGTTTTTATTACATGGCTTGAGTTTATTTATAGTTTTCATATGTCTGGATATTGTCCCTTTTTCGAGATATTTTATGACATACCCCTGATATGGCCTTACCAATAATTTCGTCTTTCTCACGGTATGAAGGCCTCTCTGTGACTTAAGGTTGTTTTCCTAAGATAATATTTTCCGGTTGAGAATTTATCCTAAACGAAAGATATTTAGGTATTTAAAAATTGTACCTCTAACTTTTGCATGCCAAGTCATTTTAGCTCAATTTTATTTTTGTCGCGTTCGCACACCGCCAATACAATTGAAGTTTCTTCGACGTTGTGCTTCTTGTTGTATATTTCCTCGGCTGGTTGCTCGATTTCGATTGTACGAACACTGTCCACTAGCTCTTTGTAAAGAGTCACCTTTACGGGCAGCTTTTCTGCATATTTCGCGGGGTCTTGTAATTCCTGGCATGGTTTTGTAAATGTCTGCAACAGTCTCGACCACATCTTGGCAAATTGTTGAGACACCGCCCGCACATATTTTAGGTCTGATTCATCTTATATTTGCGTAACGAATCGAAGCTTCTGCCGTTGGAACATAAGATAGTCCCCTCGACCCAAAATATTCCTCAAAGGCGATGCATCGCACTGGAATATGGTTGGGAAAGCGCATCCGGGCCACCTTTTCTTGGATGTGTTGTCCAAAAACGTCCAGCAATTTCCGGACCCGCCTTCATTTAAAAATGTTTGCCTTCGTCGACTCTTCCTTTATTCCTGCCAATGCCAAACAGGATTCTAGTATTTCACGCCATCTATTGAAGGAATTTTTATCGATTTCCTCCTCTCCTTGCAAGGCTTTGCATTCACCAACTTGTTAAAGCCGAAAATGGAAGCGAAGCAAATGCTGAAGCTCCCTCAATGCAAGGTTTGGGCGCACGTTGATCGTTGTTATCCTCCTCGGTCCACTCCGAACGCAACCGTTTTTTTGGCATCTCTGCAGCCTCTTATTGCTTTTTTATGGAGTATCAATTGGTTTAGCGACTAATGGTGAAAATTTAGGTACCGCGGCGAAGAAACTAACCTAAGCTTTTTCACAGTATCGAAGCCGTTTGGCCAGTTAACACGTTAATTCATGTTTGCTCGATGTCACGTACGTCCATACAGAAGATTATTGTGTGCGTGAAACTAGCTCACAGCGTCGTAAGACATCACTCACATTGTCAACCGTGAACTTCCTTCAGAAACGATCAAACGTGTTCGCTAATGTCATTTATACAATTTTATCGTTGCTTCCGTAGATACTCCAGTACATGTGCTGTAATATTTTATATTGCATCGATCCTCTGTTAGGATGTGCTTATTTATTTATGTGTTATAACTTTTTAATTTTTTTTAACTTAATTTTTTTTAATTAATTTTTTTATGCATCGAATCCTACTGGAATGTGCGTAAATGAGTACCTTTGCATCGATCCTCTAAAAGGATGTGCCTTAAATTCATTTCGTACATCGATTCCTGTCGGAATATGCGTTAATCTTAAGTTTTGCATCGATCCGCTAGTGGGATGTGCTTTAATAGTTTTTTTGTTGTTGTTGTTGCATCGATTCCTGTCGTAATGTGCTTTTACGTACTGCTACTTCACATCGATCCCATGCAGGGATGTGCTTTAATTTAATTTGACTTTGCATCGGCGCCCTACGGGCACGTGCGTTTGACTCTTTCTTGTTTTTCCTTTTTTTATATCTGTTTGCATCGATTCCAACTGAAATGTTGCGTTTGTTTCTTTTTTTTTCTTGCATCGATCCTCTGAAAGAATGTGCTTAAAGAAAAGTCTTCTTTTTCATCGACCCCCTAAAGGAACGTTCAGAAAAATTATCCTTTGTATTCAAACCTTATAAGGTGTGCGTAACTCCGTCGTCAATGTAACATAGATCACCAACACATTCACAGTCTGTTCTGCCAAAAGCACGCACGTTCGGTTCTTATTTCGAAAAAATCCAATGTAATCAACTAAACCCTTATACCCAACTTACGTAGATTCGTCCATCTGCGCCATTGTAGTGACCGGGGTGGCCCGCTTTCTTTCAAACCACTTTTTTTATTTACTAAAAACAAAATAAAGGACACAGAATGATATGTTCTTCCGTAGAGTAATCCAACTCGACTGCTGTATTTTTCTACCCCAGCTTTCAATCTCATAATCGCTCTTCTCTCTCTCACACACACACTTTCTCTCTCTCTATCTCTTTGTCTTTGCCCTGTCTATCCTATTCCCTACACTCATCACTAGCGCTTATCATGCGATTTCGAGATCATGCCCAGAGTGCTACCCGAAATAACAGGGAGCCTGGATTTCCATGATTGGTTGAGCATCCAAGACAGCTCATCATCAAGTGAATCGTTCACCAGCGTATCGTCTGCCCGGAGCGTCGTCCATTTCCATTGCCGTCATCCACTAAGCAGGCACAGCACCTTTCAAAGAAAAAGCAGAGAAGACGAGCGAGCTAGCATCGGTATTACCGGACCGCGCACACATTTCGCCATTCTACCTACCGCAGCCTGGTCCGGTTGAGCCGGTGCATTTCCCTCAGGCACGACGATTGCCTGCAGCGTGGAGTTGTCCTCTAGCGGAGCGTGCCGTAAACGAAAAGAACGAAAGAAACGAACCGTTCCGCGGGCACCACGGGCACCACGACCGTTGCCTGCAGCGGGGGTGTATCCTCCCCCGTTGAACTGTCCTACAGGACGGCCGTGCGTTCCATTTGGGCCGGATTTTTCTATTGGATTTTATCGGCGTGGAGGTCCGTGCGTTCAGCTTTTCGAAAGGCTCGATTACGTAATTATAGTTTCAGTTCGGCGGGGCTCACCGTCTACGGCATACAATTTCCATGCCTACTAAGATTTTTCGAAATGTGACATTCAAAAATCCGCACGGCAAACGGTTCCATTTGACAGCTCGCGTTGACATACCTTCAAAACCGGTTCCGTTACAATGTAAAGCGCGACCAGTAAAAAAATATTCCGGCGCAAACGAGTACACCTTGCCGCCCATGAGTTCTTCTTTTACGTCGCCATTTTGTTTTCTTTTTTCTGCCAGGGATAAATCCTTTTCCTTTTGCGAAACGTTTTCAAACATTTCAAACACGGACTCCACTGGTTGTGTTACATTGCACATTGTTGTCAAATGCTTGTGGAAAACAATCCGTCCGGTGGGTGTTGATTTCAAGCTTTCACGGTGCTTACTAGTGAATTTTCGTAATTAGTGGAAGGAAATAATATCCGGAAAAAATGTTCCGGTAAATGTCAAACAGATAATTGTTCTTCTTTTTTCTCTTTTAGGCCCACATTTCTTCGCACGCAGCATCACCGGTTGTAACGGTTCTCCGTAGTGATTCCTTCCATGTTCCACCACATTCTGCACGTAAACACGGGCTAGGCAAGTCCTCGGCAGAACTCCGTGAGATTAAACACTTTCTAACAGATAAACTGCTTCCAGAGAACGGTCTCTATTACTGGTCATTACAACGGCCCAGGTATTCAACGCATTCAACCTCAATTTAAATCCTAACAGCTGTGGGTCGTAGGTGTGGAGACTCGCATACAATGTACGCAAACAATGACGAAGCTTTGACTGTCGACAGCACACAAGTAGCATGGCAATTTTCCGGAAGCGATGTTGAATAGGGGAAAAGTTGGGATTTGTCTAGGGCAAGGGGGCAAGGGTCCGTGCTTACCACCAGTACTGCAGACGGTTAACAGTGGTTCCTCACAGTTGTACCAGCTAGATTCACATGGTATCTATGCTGCTGCATACAGGCCGCCTTAAACACTGGGGGCTAAATAGTCGCCTGCATTTGTAAAGAATCGTGGCGCTAAACTAGCTGCCTGCGTTTTGTTGAGCAGGATCCATCAATCTACGTCCCGTAAAAAGTGGTTTGGTAGGCTGTAAGAATGGAAGAAAATGCTGTAAATTTTTCTGAACGCTTACCATCTCAGGAGTCGAACCGTACCATCATACCCTACCACACACAAGAAAGATTTTAACCAACCATTACGAAACACATTACAATGAACGTGTGCGAGTGAGAGAGCATCAAAAATACGCTACCATTAAGATGCCAGATTCGGTTCTGTACTAGTTCGCAAAATTTTAATCAACTCCAATTCCCATTATATATATATTAGTATATATATATATATATATATTATATATATATATATATATATATATATATATATATATATATATATATATATAGATGTATATATATATACAATATATATACATCTATTAATGGACCTTGTCGTACGGTTTAAGAAAAATATTAAACCCATATAGCTTCAAATCTATGCAACAAATATGCATACGTGCCCTATTTCCCCCCAAAACTGGGTTAAAAATCTTTCTTGTGAATCAGCCTACTCAATTGGATCTTGTGTGTGGTAGGGTATGGTGGTACGGTTCGACTCCTGGAGATGGTAAGCGTCCCAGAAAATTTACAGCATTTTCTCCCTCTTACTAATTATCTGTTTAACATTTACCGGAACATTTTTTTCCGGATATTAATTTCCTTCCACTAATTACGAAAAAATTCACTAGTAAGCACCCGTGAAAGCTTGGAATCAACACCCCCACCGGACGGATTGTTTTCCCACAAGCATTGACAACAATGTGCATGTAACACAACCAGTGGAGTCCGTGTTGAAATGTTTGAAACGTTTTGCAAAGGAAAAGGATTTATCCCTGGAAGAAAAAGAAAACAAATGGCGACGTAAAAGAAGAACTCATGGCGGCAAGGTGTACTCCGTTTGCGCCGGAATATTTTTTGCCTGGTCGCGCAGTTACATTGTAACGGAACCGGTTTGAAGGTATGTCACGGGAGCTGTCAAATGGAACCGTTTGCCGTGCGGATTTTTGAAGTGTCACATTTCGAAAAATCTTAGTAGGCATGGAAATTGTATGCCGTAGACGGTGAGCCCCGCCGAACTGAAACTATATTACGTAATCGAGCCTTTCGAGAAGCTGAAACGCACGGACCCCACGCCAGATAAAATCCATAGAAAATCCGGCCCAAATGGAACGCACGGCCGTCCTGTAGGACAGTTCAACGGGGGAGGATACACCCCCGCTGCAGGCAACGGTCGTGGTGCCCGTGGTGCCCGTGGAAACGGACGAAAAACTGGAGGTTGCTGGTAAGTGGAACGTGAAGTGATGAAGGATGCAATAATGTCGTTCGGTTTTTTCGTTCCTTTATTTCACGGTGCGCCCCGCTAGAGGACAACTCCACGCTGCAGGCAATCGTCGTGCCTGAGGGAAATGCACCGGCTCAACCGGACCAGGCTGCTGGTAGCTAGAATGGCGAAATGTGTGCGCGGTCCGGTAATACCGATGCTAGCTCGCTCGTCTTCTTCTGCTTTTTCTTGAAAGGTGTTGTGCCTGCTTTAAGTGGATGACGGCATGGAAATGGAACGACGCTCCGGCAGACGATACGCTGGTGAACGATTCACTTGATGATGAGCTGTCTTGAATGCTCACCAATCATGGAAATCAAGACGCCCTGCTATTTCAGGTAGCACTCTGGGCATGATCTCGAAATCGATGATACGCGTTAGTGATGAGGACACCCCGGCCGACAAATGGCCGCCAAATACATCCAAGCAAAGGCGTCAAGTATCGTTCGATGATGGACCGGTAAAACATCCTCCCCCCACCGGGCCAATCTTCGGATTCGTCCGATGATGACAATAGTTCTTTTCTGGTCGTGCTTCCGTCGCAGACAGAAGTCGCCGAAATCTCCCGAGCCGTGGCCATCGGGGCTGCAGAAACGCGCCCACCAACACCCGCAAAGGATGCCAACGGGGCTCGAAGTTAAATCTAAGATTCCGAACGAACTATCAGTTCTTATTTGTTCGCGTTTCGTTAATTAACAAAAATACATCAATCATTGTTTGTAGATGTTGATCTGCAGCATATGAACATTGTTGCGCGTTGTTACGTGTTCTTCTTGGTACATTACTACAAGCTGACGCTTTCTGCTTGGTTTGATTTGGAGCTGTTCAGCAAAGAGTAGCATCACATTACGCGAACACTACGGCCATGTGCGAATATATATGGAAAACTGAACGGACGTTGGACGCACGTAGGCATCAACTCATGGTTCACGCACGGAAGTGGCGTAGACAAGGCAGTCATGTTTCACCTGTGGAATCTGACAAATGCGACGAAATAGGCGGCAACCGGACGATAGTGCGTGGGTTTGATTTTCAGAAATGGAAGTTGACTCTCGACACCGGATGAAGACTTCGTGGAAGCGTTTACCAGCAACACCGGATGGCAACAGATGACGACGTTAGGCTGATACTGATCAGGTCTGACGAGCTGATGATGGAGCAACCGGCGTGAGCGAGACTATCGATGGGGGTACGTACGCGAAACACAAAAACCCCGAACGAATGCTTTCAGTCGGTCGAACGGCTTACGCAGGAGCTGGTGTCCCAGTTGGAAGAACGGCACGTGCGTACTAACCCGGAGGAATGCAGTTCGATCGTTACCGGCGTACAGTTCAAGATAGGCGAAAAGGTAACAACGGGGCCGGGTGGAAC
This sequence comes from Anopheles stephensi, assembly GCF_013141755.1. Classification (NCBI taxonomy): domain Eukaryota; kingdom Metazoa; phylum Arthropoda; class Insecta; order Diptera; family Culicidae; genus Anopheles; species Anopheles stephensi. Next base: position 14,945 of record NW_023404993.1, on the reverse strand, counting down.
GGTTGCCTTGGCGCTGAACGATCGTCTGCACGGTGATCCGCGGGTGGGATTGATTTGTGCAGCACATCCCGGTAGTGCTTAATTCAATCGATTGCATCTCGCTTGCGCCTATACGACAACCACGACAATGACCGCGGTTGTGACGGCAACGGCGACGGCAACGACGACGACGACGGTGGCGACGAGTCGGGTAATCAAGCCTGTGCGCGTCGTATCCAATCCCGGCTCACCGAGGACGCGAAAGTTACAGCGTGAATCTTCCATCAACAAAGAGGCGGATGAGTCCAAGGTAAATGGCATGCTAGTGCTACCAACGCCGGCTGAATTGTTACACTTTATATAAACGCTAACACCCTGTAATATCTGTATATCAGTCTATGGAGCTTTACTAGTACGATTCGATTTATTATGTTGTTCGAATATCTGCAAAAGGAGAATTTCCAGGTTCTAGTATCCCTACACAGGTTCTGCCATCAATTTCGATTGTATAAATGCTAGTTTTAGCTTGTTATTTACTACTTACTTACTTACTCGGCTTGGGGCAAAAATCCTAAAAAGCACTTTACGGGTTGGGTCGTCAAGTGTCATTCTCATGGCATGACCAGCCCACCGCAGCCTGGCGAGTCTGATCCGCTCCCCGATGGTGAGATCATCGTACAGCTCGTATAGCATCTTCCTCTCGAACGCGGCTCAGAGGGTTTCGTCAGTTTTGGACAGAGTCCATATCTCAGAGTCGTATGTGAGTACTGGGACTATAAATGCTCGGTCCCAGCTTCATCCGTCGCAACAGGTATTTAGAGTGGAGAAGTTTCTTCAGGCTGTAGTATGACCGGTTGGCAGCCAGTACCCTTGCGCGTAACTCAATATCAATGTGGTTGTCGGTGGATCTGGACTGACTTATACAAGATGGTTCCGAAGCTTCCACCTCCGATTGCTCTCTCTAGCGCCAGATAGAAGTGAAGGCAGGCAAGCCCATCTCCCTGGCGCAAGCAAATCTCTCCTGGTGGTAGCAAAGAGCCCTGAGAGTTTTCCATCCACCTTCACCTGGCATGTGAAGTTGGCCATTGTCATACTTACAGCCTGGTAAGCTTTGCCGGCATTCCAAAAGTGCTTATTGCGTCGAGAGGTTTACCCTGTAAGTGGTTGATTTTCCGTTTGGAAATCCTCTCTGGTAGTTTCCATCTAGTTTTTAGCTATCCGGTAGAAACAGAACAGTCTCACCTTTAGTTGCAGATTGAAATCTTTTGCTTTCCTTTCGTAAATCCTTCTAAAATTGAGGCTGTCTCTGCTCGTCTATAGTTGAAAGATAGGTTAGAAAGATTTCAGGAACTTATGCGAAATTAGAAGGGTTATCTAACTGATTAAAAGTCAGGATTTGTGTAATTTTTACACACTTATAATTGGTTTGTTTTCAATTTAGAAACCTTTGACTTACATGTGTTTTAAACCTATTTTCCTTAATGTTACTGTAATACTTACTTTTAGCTTTTTTTCGATACTATAATTTCTTTCGAATCGTAAGGACACAGCTTTTTTGGCAAAAAAAGATTGTTGAAGACCAGGAAAATCTTCTAATAATCAAGACTCACTCTATAGAAACTACACCCACACACACGCACGCGGAAGTATTTATCTGGTTGTATTTATTAATTAATTTATTATTTTTTTTATTTTTAGGTTAAATCCATAAAAAGCCAAGATGTGAAAAGTGTGAAGAAAGAGCAACAGACCAAAATCGCCAAACCGGTAGTGGAAACCGTTACGAAGGTTTCCCGCGTTCGGCAACCAGTAGTGCCAAAGGGTGGCTCCATTATTACCAGCAGAACACCGGCAAAACCTTCCATCGGCAGTCCCATCCATCGTCCGGTTGCGAAACCACTCGCCACAAAACCGTACGCTCAACGTTCGGCGACGAAAAAGCTTCAACGTGACGCCACCCGGCAGCAAGCAGAAGCTCAAACCACCAGCGGTGCCAGTGGCAGCCGCCGGATGGTAAACCGATGTCGAAAATCCCACTACCGAAGGGTGAGAAAACTAACACACCACCGAGTCGTATTCCACCGCTGAAGCGGACCACACTCCAGGCGGGAAAGCAGTCATCCAAGCTCGGTGCATTGAAAACGTCTCCAGATGGTGCCCTTAAGAAGTAACGGCGCATAGCTAGCTTCCTTTTCTCTGTCGCTCTCTTTCGCGTAATCTTAGCTAGCTTATCTCATGGATGGTAGCAATTGAAACAAATACTTTACTATCTTACACACGTGCCCGGCTTGCTTAATAGAAGGCGATACCGTTTGCTGCTGGTCGGGATCGGTCAGATGATTTATCCATTGGCCGGTTAGTCGGGGCCCCGGAGGGTGTTCGATTCCTTTCTTTTCGTCTCTGTTACGTCGCATGTTACCTATTACCAACTAGCCCGAACAAGCAGACACACACCAAACCTGCAAAACCTTGATAGAGTTAGGGATAGAAATGAATTATAAATAATCATACTTATAGCGATATATTCTAGTTCGCCCCCCCCTCCTCCTCCATCCCCTTTTTTGCTCGCATAGTACGAATTTACGAACGAATGTGCATTTTTTAAATCTTTTAGTTAAACGCGACCCCATAGTCCGGTGGAGAGCTTTCGCTTGTACTCGCAACGCAACCAGTAAGAATTGATTTACACATACCAGAAGAAGGAGCAAACGTAGCCGTACAATACTAAGAAAACCGATATTATGAACATCAGTATAGATATCTAAGTTACCTTACTTCGCTTTACCAGCGCATAATACTCTTGTGTAATTTAATAATATACGTGCAAAATGGTCTGGCCCTGTAGACGAATAATTCTAAATATATATATATATATTTATATATATATATATATATAATCAATTACCATTCTAAATTTTTTCTGACCTGACGCATCCTCCTTTTTTGGTACTATCCAGACTGGGGATGTCCAAGCTGATCGGGATGGTCTAATTATACCGTTTCTAAAAGAGTTTTTATTTGTTTGTTTACCTCGCTTGTGTATGCCGCAGGATAAGGATACACTTTTTGATGGACGGGAATACTGTCGGTGGTGTTTATTGTACATTCGACATTTGTAGTGCAGGTTAATGCTAAATCTGGTTCATGAAAAACGTGCTTATTCCTACACAGCACATCTGTCAGCATTTTCCTGTTAGTTTCATTTAAATGATTGGTACGAAAATCAAGTAAATGATTTTCCTTTTTATTTTCATAGGTAAGCAAAGGTATTTTGAAAGGATAACCTTCATCCGTTATTATTGTAAGAACATCTGTTTTGAAATAAAGGTTAGCATCGAGTGTTTTAAGCATACTGGTGCTATGATGCCAAGAAGAATGGATGAAAATCATACATAACAAATTGAAACTTCAGGCTTGATTTTGGTTCAAAAAATGCTATGTCAATTGGCTGAGGTTACTTTAAAATTTCCATTAGCACTTTTAATGGTACCACTAGAATAATCATACGGTTTAGATTTTTTGTAGGCTAAAGCTTATTTGGGTGAAATTAAATTGATATTTGATCCACAGTCTATTAAAAAGGGAAATTCTCCTTGTGTTGTCCGCAATGTGATGTAGGAGAGAAATGGTTTCACCACAGTACGGACCAATCTAAAAAATTAGTTTCTGGTTCGTTCCTGACAGCAGGGGTTACACTTGTTAGATTTGTTTCATTTAATGGTGGTGCCGTTTGGACATATTCAAGCGGAGCATCCACTGAATAGGTTTGCTTTTGCTGCCAAGGAGAAGATTGAGCTCCTTTTTGGTCATATACCGGTCGATTGGCATAATTAATAGCATTCGATCGTAGGGATGGATCGACTTCCATCGGTTGAGGATAGTTAATTTTCTGTTGCGGTTTAAGATTCTGTTCTGGAAGATTGTATCGAGGTTGACTTGGACCAGGTTGATTATAGGTAGTTGTAGGAAAATGATTCCTCTGTTGATAATGGTTTCCTTGGAAGTTTCGATATCTTAGGGGTAGTGGTGGTGTTTGATGCACATTATTGTTATGGTAACTGTGCCGCTGGGGAGATGGTACGTGTAGATCTCTTGGTCTAGGTATTTGATTCGAACGAGTCTCACCCTTAAATGGTGCCGATCTCATGTTCATATTGCAGTATTCTAGGCAATAATTGAAAGCAGCATTTAAGTTGGGTGGACTATTATTTTTTAATAAAAAGCAAAGAGGACTTTCTAGACCTCTAATGAAGCAATCTAACGCTTTCTCTCTAAAGTAAGAAGCGTGTGCTTCAGCATTGATAGAGTACTTCGGGTCGGTGTATATTTGGGTTATAATTGCACTTTGCAAATCGTTAACACGACTGAAGTAGCTGCTTAATGGCTCTGTTGCTTTTTTACTGATCCCAGTAAGTTCGTGATCAAGTGTTTTCAGTTTCTCTTTTGTCTTTATAGTAGAGCAAAAGAGTGCTTTTAATGGATGACCAATCACCAGCTATTCCATTGTTATTAATAACTTCGGCTGCTTCGCCTTTAATTTTTTTCCTTATTGTTCCTTCGATTATATGAAAAAAGGTGCAATCTCGTGGGACTCTAGCGTACATATGTAGAACCTTTTTCTACTTCCATGACCCACGCCATTAATTCATTCGCCTTCTCTTCAAAGGTTGGGAGATCTCGTACATAGTCGAGAATTTTCCACATGCTAACAAACTCGTCATAGCTCATAGTACTAGAAGGTGCAGAAGTAGTCATTCTATTTTTTTCGAAACAATTAAACCTTCTATCTTTCCTATCGTCCACCATATGACAATAATATTAATTTTTGTTCCCTTTTCACTTTTTTCACTGATCTAAACACTGATTTAACTGATTTCTATCAAATTTAACTTTCATTTTAATTTCCCCACTTATGAATAATAATTTGTGACTCACGATACGATCAACAATGCTGCGCCAATGTTGAAACTCATGCTGCGTCCGATGACCGATGCTCGATGTTCTGGGTTGATCCGGTTTGGCACTGCCTACTGAGGACCCTTCGGCGTCTGTTCGGGAGACTTGTCCACGAATTGCTGGTCACGATGACGTCTTCCTCGCTGTCGTCGTGCAGGTTTCTTATAACTTTATATCACCTCACTTTTAGACTTGAAGGTCCCATTTCGGGCGCCAGTTAACTTTTTGGAAAGATTTTCTATCGGGTTACGACGTTCGGACGTGATCTTGCGGAGCAGAAAACTATGACCGTTTCAGTTTGCGGTTAGACGTAGAGTGGTTTATTTTCTAAGATTTTACAAAATATTTTGGGTCGGGAAGGAAGGATGTGGAAGGAACGAAAAACAACAAGAACAGGTAAGCGAAGGATCGTTGATGGTCCGAGGGTCGACGGCGATAACGGTTTTATCTCGGAATATGAATAATTATTTGTTTAGGACGGCGGAAGTGAAGGATCGCTTGAACGTGATCGTACTTGTTTTGGACGTTTGTTAACTCACGCTCTTTTGATTTGTTCGCTCAACGCACTGACTATTCCAATTGTCCACTAATCCGGTAATCAACAAGAGACGCCAATCTTACGCGCCCAAATTATCTACGCGCGATGGTTCACTAAGGTTGCTGACCGACTCGACGCCATCTTTTCGCACCACACATTACCACTTGGGTCGGCGTACTCTTTTTTACCCAACTCGAAACGACGCTAAGCGATCGCACACTCTAATTGATTTGCATATGCACACGACGCGCCTTATTTTGTTTACGCAGCACACTGTTGTTAATATGTACTTTTGTGTTTTCTCCAACAGTCTAAAGTTCATGTCCCTTTTCACAATTTACAACACAAAATGTATTCCGTTTATCCGTTGGTCTCCTAATTGGTAAATCCTTGCCTCCTTACAAGAGTCACATACACACAAGCAGACGATAAATGTCCGTCATTGATTTAAGTACAACGATTTTCTACCGAAGGTTCGACCACACCACTCTTCTTATACACACACGGCTTCCTGACTACAATTTACTACTATCCGGTTCGAAGGACCAAATGTTCGATAGCTTACTGGTTCTTTCGGATCGTTGCTGTGACTCGCTTGGGGGTTTACCTTCAGACTAAAATTACAAATGTATTCTCACCTATTTAGTTACAATATTCCACTAATACTAATGCCTATCCTAAACCTGAACTATACAAATATACTTACATTAAATTCACGTTAATCGGGTTGCCTACTCATAGGCGCAACACTACCCTTGCCTGAACAGCTCCAAATCAAACCAAGCAGAAAGCGTCAGCTTGTAGTAATGTGCCCAAGAAGAACACGCAACAAACGCGCAACAATGTTCATATGCTGCAGATCAACATCTACAAACAATGATTGATGTATTTTTGTTAATTAACGAAATAAGACTGATAGTTCGTTCGAATCTTAGATTTAACTTCGAGCCCCGTCATTACTCATCATCCTTGTTGGCATCCATTGCGGGTATTGGTGGGCGCCGTTTCTGCAGCCCCGATGGCCCCGGCTCGGGGAAGATTTCGGCGACTTCTGTCTGCGACGGAAGCACGACCAGAAAGAACTATTGTCATCATCGAACTAATCCGACGATGGGCCCTGTGGGGGAGGATGTTTACCGGTCCATCATTGAACGATACCTGACGCCTTTGCTTGGGTGTATTTGGCGGCCAATTGTCGGCCGGGGTGTTCCTCATCACTAGCGCTTATCATCGATTTCGAGATCATGCCCAGAGTGTTACCCGAAATAGCAGGGCGCCTGGATTTCCATGATTGGTTGAAGCATTCAAGACAGCTCATCATCAAGTGAATCGTTCACCAGCGGTATCGTCTGCCGGAGCGTCGTCCATTTCCATTGCCGTCATCCACTAAAGCAGGCACAGCACCTTTCAAGAAAAAGCAGAAGAAAGACGAGCGAGCTAGCATCGGTATTACCGGATCGCGGCACACATTTCGCCATTCTAGCTACCAGCAGCCTGGTCCGGTTGAGCCGGTGCATTTCCCCCTGGCCCGACGATTGCCTGCAGGCGTGGAGTTGTCCTCCAGCGGGGCGCGCCGTAAACGAAAGGAACGAAAGAACCGAACGACATTATTGCATCCTTCATCACTTCACGTTCCACTTTACCAGCAACCTCCAGTTTTTCGTCCGTTTCCACGGGCACCACGGGCACCACGACCGTTGCCTGCAGCGGGGGTGTATCCTCCCCGTTGAACTGTCCTACAGGACGGCCGTGCGTTTCCATTTGGGCCGGATTTTCTATTGATTTTATCGGCGTGGAGGTCCGTGCGTTCAGGCTTCTCGAAAGGCTCTATTACGTAATATAGTTTCAGTTCGGCGGAGCTCACCGTCTACGACATACAATTTCCATGCCTACTAAGATTTTTCGAAATGTGACACTTCAAAAATCCGCACGGCAAACGGTTCCATTTGACAGCTCGCGTTGACATACCTTCAAACCGGTCCGTTACAATGTAACTGCGCGACCAGGCAAAAAATATTCCGGCGCAAACGGAGTACACCTTGCCGCCATGAGTTCTTCTTTTACGTCGCCATTTTGTTTTCTTTTTTCTGCCAGGGATAAATCCTTTTCCTTTGCGAAACGTTTCAAACATTTCAACACGGACTCCACTGGTTGTGTTACATGCACATTGTTGTCAAATGCTTGTGGGAAAACAATCCGTCCGGTGGGGGGTGTTGATTCCAACCTTTCACGGTGCTTACTAGTTAATTTTCGTAATTAGTGGAAGGAATTAATATCCGGAAAAAAATGTTGCGGTATATGTCAAACAGATAATTAGTAAGAGGGAGAAAATGCTGTAAATTTTCTGGACGGCTTACCATCTCCAGGAGTCGAACGCGTACCACCATACCCTACCACACACAAGATCCAATTGAGGCAGGCTGATTCACTAGAAAGATTTTAACCCAGTTTTGGGGGAAATAGGGCACGTATAGAGCATATTTGTTGCATAGATTTGAAGCTATAGAGTGAATTAATTTTTCTTACACGTACGACAAGGTCCATTAATTGATGTATATATATATATATATATATATATATATATATATATATATATATATATATATATATATATCATATATAGGGTAGGGTATGGTGGTACGGTTCGACTCCTGGAGATGGTAAGCGTCCAGAAATTTACAGCATTTTCTCCCTCTTACTAATTATCTGTTTGACATATACCGCAACATTTTTTTCCGGATATTAATTTCCTTCCACTAATTACGAAAAATTAACTAGTAAGCACCGTGAAAGGTTGGAATCAACACCCCCCACCGGACGGATTGTTCCCACAAGCATTTGACAACAATGTGCATGTAACACAACCAGTGGAGTCCGTGTTGAAATGTTTGAAACGTTTCGCAAAGGAAAAGGATTTATCCCTGGCAGAAAAAAGAAAACAAAATGGCGACGTAAAAGAAGAACTCATGGCGGCAAGGTGTACTCCGTTTGCGCCGGAATATTTTTTGCCTGGTCGCGCAGTTACATTGTAACGGAACCGGTTTGAAGGTATGTCAACGCGAGCTGTCAAATGGAACCGTTTGCCGTGCGGATTTTTGAAGTGTCACATTTCGAAAAATCTTAGTAGGCATGGAAATTGTATGCCGTAGACGGTGAGCTCCGCCGAACTGAAACTATATTACGTAATCGAGCCTTTCGAGAAGCTGAACGCACGGACCTCCACGCCGATAAAATCCATAGAAAATCCGGCCCAAATGGAACGCACGGCCGTCCTGTAGGACAGTTCAACGGGGGAGGATACACCCCCGCTGCAGGCAACGGTCGTGGTGCCCGTGGTGCCCGTGGAAACGGACGAAAAACTGGAGGTTGCTGGTAAGTGGAACGTGAAGTGATGAAGGATGCAATAATGTCGTTCGGTTCTTTCGTTCCTTTCGTTTACGGCGCGCCCCGCTGGAGGACAACTCCACGCTGCAGGCAATCGTCGGGCCAGGGGGAATGCACCGGCTCAACCGGACCAGGCTGCTGGTAGCTAGAATGGCGAAATGTGTGCGCGATCCGGTAATACCGATGCTAGCTCGCTCGTCTTCTTCTGCTTTTTCTTGAAAGGTGCTGTGCCTGCTTTAGTGGATGACGGCATGGAAATGGACGACGCTCTGGCAGACGATACGCTGGTGAACGATTCACTTGATGATGAGCTGTCTTGAATGCTCAACCAATCATGGAAATCCAGGCGCCCTGCTATTTCGGGTAACACTCTGGGCATGATCTCGAAATCGATGATAAGCGCTAGTGATGAGGACACCCGGCCGACAATTGGCCGCCAAATACACCCAAGCAAAGGCGTCAGGTATCGTTCGATGATGGACCGGTAAAACATCCTCCCCCACAGGGCCATCGTCGGATTAGTCCGATGATGACAATAGTTCTTTCTGGTCGTGCTTCCGTCGCAGACAGAAGTCGCCGAAATCTCCCGAGCCGGGGCCATCGGGGCTGCAGAAACGGCGCCCACCAATACCCGCAATGGATGCCAACAAGGATGATGAGTAATGACGGGGCTCGAAGTTAAATCTAAGATTCCGAACGAACTATCAGTTCTTATTTCGTTAATTAACAAAAATACATCAATCATTGTTTGTAGATGTTGATCTGCAGCATATGAACATTGTTGCGCGTTGTTGCGTGTTCTTCTTGGGCACATTACTACAAGCTGACGCTTTCTGCTTGGTTTGATTTGGAGCTGTTCAGCAAAGGGTAGTGTTGCGCCTATGAGTAGGCAACCCGATTAACATGAATTTAATGTAAGTATATTTGTATAGTTCAGGTTTAGGATAGGCATTAGTATTAGTGGAATATTGTAACTAAATAGGTGAGAATACATTGTAATTTTAGTCTGAAGGTAAACCCCAAGCGAGTCACAGCAACGATCCGAAAGACCAGTAAAGCTATCGAACATTTGGTCCTTCGAACCGGATAGTAGTAAATTGTAGTCAGGAAGCCGTGTGTGTATAAGAAGAGTGGTGTGGTCGAACCTTCGGTAGAAAATCGTTGTACTTAAATCAATGACGGACATTTATCGTCTGCTTGTGTGTATGTGACTCTTGTAAGGAGGCAAGGATTTACCAATTAGGAGACCAACGGATAAACGGAATACATTTTGTGTTGTAAATTGTGAAAAGGGACATGAACTTTAGACTGTTGGAGAAAACACAAAAGTACAATATTAACAACAGTGTGCTGCGTAAACAAAATAAGGCGCGTCGTGTGCATATGCAAATCAATTAGAGTGTGCGATCGCTTAGCGTCGTTTCGAGTTGGGTAAAAAAGAGTACGCCGACCCAAGTGGTAATGTGTGTGCGAAAGATGGCGTCGAGTCGGTCAGCAACCTTAGTGAACCATCGCGCGTAGATAATTTGGGCGCGTAAGATAGGCGTCTCTTGTTGATTACCGGATTAGTGGACAATTGGAATAGTCAGTGCGTTGAGCGAACAAATCAAAAGAGCGTGAGTTAACAAACGTCCAAAACAAGTACGATCACGTTCAAGCGATCCTTCACTTCCGCCGTCCTAAACCGGTGGGGGGTGTTGATTCCAACCTTTCACGGTGCTTACTAGTTAATTTTTCGTAATTAGTGGAAGGAAATTAATATCCGGAAAAAAATGTTGCGGTATATGTCAAACAGATAATTAGTAAGAGGGAGAAAATGCTGTAAATTTTCTGGACGCTTACCATCTCCAGGAGTCGAACCGTACCACCATACCTACCCTATATATGAATATATATATATATATATATATATATATATATATATATATATACATCTATTAATGGACCTTGTCGTACGGTGTAAGAAAAATAATTCACTCTATAGCTTCAAATCTATGCAACAAATATGCTCTATACGTGCCCTATTTCCCCCCAAAAACTGGGTTAAAATCTTTCTAGTGAATCAGCCTGCTCAATTGGATCTTGTGTGTGGTAGGATGGGTGGTACGGTTCGACTCCTGGAGATGGTAAGCGTCCAGAAAATTTACAGCATTTTCTCCCTCTTACTAATTATCTGTTTGACATATACCGCAACATTTTTTTCCGGATATTAATTTCCTTCCACTAATTACGAAAATTAACTAGTAAGCACCGTGAAGGTTGGAATCAACACCCCCCCGGACGGATTGTTTTCCCACAAGCATTTGACAACAATGTGCATGTAACACAACCAGTGGAGTCCGTGTTGAAATGTTTGAAACGTTTCGCAAAGGAAAAGGATTTATCCCTGGCAGAAAAAAAGAAAACAAAATGGCGACGTAAAAGAAGAACTCATGGCGGCAAGGTGTACTCCGTTTGCGCCGGAATATTTTTTGCCTGGTCGCGCAGTTACATTGTAACGGAACCGGTTTGAAGGTATGTCAACGCGAGCTGTCAAATGGAACCGTTTGCCGTGCGGATTTTGAAGTGTCACATTTCGAAAAATCTTAGTAGGCATGGAAATTGTATGCCGTAGACGGTGAGCTCCGCCGAACTGAAACTATATTACGTAATCGAGCCTTTCGAGAAGCTGAACGCACGGACCTCCACGCCGATAAAATCCATAGAAATCCGGCCCAAATGGAACGCACGGCCGTCCTGTAGGACAGTTCAACGGGGAGGATACACCCCCGCTGCAGGCAACGGTCGTGGTGCCCGTGGTGCCCGGGAAACGGACGAAAAACTGGAGGTTGCTGGTAAGTGGAACGTGAAGTGATGAAGGATGCAATAATGTCGTTCGTTCTTTCGTTCCTTTCGTTTACGGCGCGCCCCGCTGGAGGACAACTCCACGCTGCAGGCAATCGTCGGGCCAGGGGGAAATGCACCGGCTCAACCGGACCAGGCTGCTGGTAGCTAGAATGGCGAAATGTGTGCGCGATCCGGTAATACCGATGCTAGCTCGCTCGTCTTCTTCTGCTTTTCTTGAAAGGTGCTGTGCCTGCTTTAGTGGATGACGGCATGGAAATGGACGACGCTCCGGCAGACGATACGCTGGTGAACGATTCACTTGATGATGAGCTGTCTTGAATGCTCAACCAATCATGGAAATCCAGGCGCCCTGCTATTTCGGGTAACACTCTGGGCATGATCTCGAAATCGATGATAAGCGCTAGTGATGAGGACACCCCGGCCGACAATTGGCCGCCAAATACACCCAAGCAAAGGCGTCAGGTATCGTTCGATGATGGACCGGTAAAACATCCTCCCCCACAGGGCCCATCGTCGGATTAGTCCGATGATGACAATAGTCTTTCTGGTCGTGCTTCCGTCGCAGACAGAAGTCGCCGAAATCTCCCGAGCCGGGGCCATCGGGGCTGCAGAAACGGCGCCCACCAATACCCGCAATGGATGCCAACAAGGATGATGAGTAATGACGGGGCTCGAAGTTAAATCTAAGATTCCGAACGAACTATCAGTTCTTATTTCGTTATTAACAAAAATACATCAATCATTGTTTGTAGATGTTGATCTGCAGCATATGAACATTGTTGCGCGTTGTTGCGTGTTCTTCTTGGGCACATTACTACAAGCTGACGCTTTCTGCTTGGTTTGATTTGGAGCTGTTCAGCAAGGGTAGTGTTGCGCCTATGAGTAGGCAACCCGATTAACATGAATTTAATGTAAGTATATTTGTATAGTTCAGGTTTAGGATAGGCATTAGTATTAGTGGAATATTGTAACTAAATAGGTGAGAATACATTTGTAATTTTAGTCTGAAGGTAAACCCCAAGCGAGTCACAGCAACGATCCGAAAGAACCAGTAAAGCTATCGAACATTTGGTCCTTCGAACCGGATAGTAGTAAATTGTAGTCAGGAAGCCGTGTGTGTATAAGAAGAGTGGTGTGGTCGAACCTTCGGTAGAAAATCGTTGTACTTAAATCAATGACGGACATTATCGTCTGCTTTGTTGTATGTGACTCTTGTAAGGAGGCAAGGATTTACCAATTAGGAGACCAACGGATAAACGGAATACATTTTGTTTGTAAATTGTGAAAAGGGACATGAACTTTAGACTGTTGGAGAAAACACAAAAGTACAATATTAACAACAGTGTGCTGCGTAAACAAAATAAGGCGCGTCGTGTGCATATGCAAATCAATTAGAGTGTGCGATCGCTTAGCGTCGTTTCGAGTTGGGTAAAAAAGAGTACGCCGACCCAAGTGGTAATGTGTGTGCGAAAGATGGCGTCGAGTCGGTCAGCAACCTTAGTGAACCATCGCGCGTAGATAATTTGGGCGCGTAAGATAGGCGTCTCTTGTTGATTACCGGATTAGTGGACAATTGGAATAGTCAGTGCGTTGAGCGAACAAATCAAAAGAGCGTGAGTTAACAAACGTCCAAAACAAGTACGATATATATATATATATATATATATATATAGATATATATTTATATATATATATATATATATAATATAAATATATATATATATATATTTCATCGTCCCGAACTTTAACAAGAACATTTACTGCGTAGACAACTACAAGAAGATAACGGAAAATGCTATACTCGCGTACCAGCTATACTCAGAGGACAACAAGCAACATGTGACTTCATAACAAACCCCAGCGATGGAAATTCTCCAACTCGATAGGACACACATTCTGATCAACTAAGCGGCAGAATTTACTATTAAAACAACATGTGGTATTAAGAAGAGAAACTTGACAGGCTCTTTTCTCCTATCCTACCAATCATGTGACATATTCGTTAATGACGAAGAGATTTCCAGCAGCCAAACTGAGCTTCACGGATCGCCGTTGAATCTTTCCGCTTTATGGTATAAACGTCACATCGAAGAACCACATGCTGAACCTTACTCTAGAACATCTACACACAATGCATATGGATTTAAGAAGCGAAATGCATCAAATACGGCTAGAAGCCAAAAGCTTCACATGGAACAATTGGTCCATAACAAGCGTTGTGAGCAACATAAACGGACAGAAACCGGCCATATCACCGAACTCAAACAACGACAACGATAACACTTGCGAAGAGAACGAGCCAACGCCCAGATAAGTCCAAACTTTCAACCGCCCACAATGATGGAAGTTTTTCGTACGGAGCCTCAAATCTAAGGAGGGGCAAGTTAACAAGTTCAAAACAAGTACGATCACGTTCAAGCGATCCTTCACTTCCGCCGTCCTAAACAAATAATTATTCATATTCCGAGATAAAACCGGTATCGCCGTCGACCCTCGGACCATCAACGATCCTTCGCTTACCTGTTCTTGTTGTTTTCGTTCCTTCCACATTCTTCCTTCCCGACCCAAAATATTTTGTAAAATCTTAGAAAATAAACCACTCTACGTCTAACCGCAAACTGAAACGGTCATAGTTCTCTGCTCCGCAAAATCACGTCCGAACGTGATCGAAAGAACGAAACGTGAACGAAAGAAATCTTTCGAAAAAGTTAACTCGTGCAAGTGCGATTTCTTGAAATGTGCATACGGTTGGCGTCGGCTTCCGTTGAAGGTGAGGTACGCCATCGCAAGTGGTAACGTGTGTGCGAAAGTTAGCGTCGTGTCGGTCAGTGACCTTAGTACACCATCGCTGTTAGAAATTGGGCGCGTAAAGTTGGCGTCGGTTGTCAGTTAGCAGATTAGAGGACAGTTGGATAAATTAGTGTATCGCGCGGATAAATAAAGAAAATTTTGAAAATGCCACCGGAAAGCAAAATAAAAAAATATTAAGGTGTATAAAGACCGAGTTTCGTGGATAGAAGCGTTTGTAGAATTCGTAGACAATTACAACAATTCCGTGCATCGTGGAGAATTGCAGAGTCAATTACAAGCTTTAGAGGAAACAAAGCGATCGTATGAGGATGCAAGAGAAAAATTGTTATTTGAAGATGAAGAAATTGACGGGATAAACTGATGCAGAATGAAAAGAGGGAGTTCTACAAAAAATATCATAAAGTGAGAGGATTCATTATGGATTTGCAAA
>NW_023404992.1:0-28228 GCF_013141755.1 Anopheles stephensi | reverse complement strand
TTCAAATCGGTACAATGGTTTTGGCAAAGTGTAGCAATAAACAATGCGAGATTATTGATTTTGAATTAAATTTATTGTTTCTTTAACAAGATTTTACATTTTATAGAGACTCATTTAAAAAATTCGTCTCATAGCCATAATGAATTGCAAACAAGCTATACCCAAGAATTAAGAATAACAGAGCTACAACACACCTAGCAGTAAATGTTTGAAAAAGTAGAATTTGTTAATGAATATCTTTCACATCACCCGGAAGCGCCTTTTGCCGCAAGAAGAAAAGGTTGGATTAGCCATTAACATTAGTATGAAAATACTTTCAGAAAATTCTCAGTAAACACGTGGCTGAATGATACGCGACGAATAAACACGACTGAGAAGGCTTTGGATAAAAATCTTTCATGACATTTCATATGTTAGAAACATCAGACCATTCGCATTCCACTTTTTGGAGCGTACATATGTGTTGATTTGGTTTCACAAAAATTGGAACAAAAATTACTTGGAATAGTTTTTCTTTTGCTTTAAACATTTATGAAACGTAATGTTTCATAAAATTTAAATGATTTAGTTATTCAGGACGATGTTTCATGCTTTAATAAAAAATTTATAACTTGCTTTTTGGTCGGACCCAACTGGCGTCACTTTCGGCTGTACATCCCATTGGTAGAATGATGGTGAGAACGTTGATGTAACTTAGTAACAGCATGAGCCCGCTATTGTGACTCTGGTTCTATATCAGGATAAATTAATTAATAAAGATATTGTATCTGTAAAATAAAAATTAAACAAACATCGATTTTGACATAATTAACCTATGCTATATTATGAAACCATGAGTTGCCAGTGAAGTATTGCTAATTTTATTTTTACTAGATAAGATTATCGTTTTGTAGCATTACGGCGGGGCCGTTGTACATGAATATAAAAACAAGTTTTGTTACTTAAATATCTTACAATTTATTTTACATACTGGGTAATATTTTGGACTCTTTGATCAACAGTTGGCATATGTATGTAGAACATCAACGCATTGGAATAATGTTAATGTTAGTTCGATAACGAACCGTTGTTGAACCGACCATGCGAAGGAATGGTCGATTCGGAGATCTCCGCGCAGATTCCTGGCCTTGTCAGAGTTGCTTGAATCAGGCGGCTAACCTTTTTTCCTGGAAAACCAAGAGAAGTTTTTAGCGGCGGACTCGCACTTCACTAACTCGGCGTGGACAACGGGAATGCCGTAGCTCGATCAGACGATTAACCTTTTTTCCTGGATAACCAGGAGAAGTATCTAACCGTGGTTCTTGCTTGGCTTATTTCGCCTAATTCTTCCGACGGAGTGGGGAGACACCAAAGTGCGTAACCAATTTCCGGAGGGAAGGCAAAGGTGAAACTTACCCGATTCTGTATGGATACCCAAACAATGAAACACAAGTTTCTTCGTTGAGGTCTGGATTACAAGTCGATTTTATTCTTAAAAATCCTGTCTTATATACTAAAATTCTATGGGAAAAGAGCATGAAAAAGCATTACATCGATCTCTTTTATCCTAACTCGGTATGCCGATGCGTTTGATACCTGCCTGACGTCGGCTAGTGTAGGAGATCGTATGACCTACGCTCCTATTTATTTATCTTTTATGACCACGGGTAATGCATCGTGCTTCCGTGGTTCAGATGCGTATGCCTATTTTACTATTGCTTATTGCCTGCGCGTCGTTTGTTTATTCATCAAGTTGGTCTTTCCTTCACTGCCTTACGACCGTGCCTTGATCTTCGCGCAGGTCCTTTTTTCGTGAAACTAATCGCGCAACGATAACGTATGCGTTGGGTTCTAGCGTTAACCCTTTTCGGCCTGTGTTCTTCACTTTCGTATTTTATTACAAGGCCTGAGTTTACGATTACCATATGTCGAGATTTGTCCCTTTTTCGAGATATTTCCGATAACGCATCATAATCTTGTCGCTCTGTTAGTTTAGGGTTTTTCCTAAAATATATTTGCCGGTGATAATTTATCCTAAACAAAGATATTAGTTATTTAAAGTTTTCATCTAACTCTTACATGCCTGTCAGTTTAGCTCAATTTTATTTTGTCGCGTTCGCAACAGTTAATGTATTGAGCACTCGAGTAGTTTTTTGTGCAATAAACCAAAAAAGCATTGAACGATTTAACATAGTGCCGGAATTTAATAGAAGCCGGCACGTGTAGCAAGATCCTTAACGAGCAAGATTGGGAATAAATGCTAGTGAGGTTCGAAAAATAAAAGAAATACAGCAGAGATCATTTATGCGCTTCTATTTAATGTTATACGTCTGCATTCAATTAAGTTCAATTGTTTGCTTCTTTTTTAAACAAGCAACCATTACAATAAAACCGTGGTAAATAGATAGACTTTCAATTTAAATCGAGAACTAGAAAAACCAAAGTTCAATTCAATAGACCAATCCAATGTTTCATTTCAGTTTGCTAACACTTATGTGTTCCAATAAAACCTTATTTTATCATTTCATTTTATTATAGAGTCTCATCAGTTTTATGACTACACTGCATTGGTGGATATTGAAAAAAATCTGAAAAATGTATGAAGTGGCATCGTTTGTCTTTATTTCAAGAGGTGGTGCCTAGGTATGGAATTTGGTTACACGATCAGGCAGGTGAGCATGAAAAAAATATTTTTCAGAATTTCAGAAACGACTTGTATATTCAATTTTTGATAAAAAAAATTCTTCGGATGGATGGAAAGAAATGATTAGGAGTCTAATGGATAAAGACAGGCTGTCCGTCTTATTCAACTATGAGCTACAAGCACAAGTTCAGCAAGCACAAGGTCCACTGTTAGGCGCTAGTTGTTGAGCCAGTAAGCTATCCAGTCCGTTTCATTAACGTACGAACTGCTCAACGGTTCGAAATTCCAGTAGAATCAGAGACGAAGGCGCGAACCTTTTACCTTAACGCAGCCGGTACCTACCGCCATGTGTTAGACTGCGATCCTGTAATGTTAAAATAGAATGACCTGCCCAGCTTGCAAGGAAATCGATCAGCATGGTAGACGGCTTGTAAAGCAGGACAGATATATGAATATCGTACGTAATTTTCTGTATGATAGCCTTCCGCCGATCTTTTCCGGTGATTGCATAACGTTACATCCGTTAAAAAGTTAAAGAATACAACACACCCGGATCCACTAGAGCCTAAGTACCAAAACGGTTTCGGATGTGTCACACTAAAATATGTTTAAAACACGACCGCGTTAGGTGTACGATCACATCTCTTATTACTAATTAATCACATTTATCACGATATTTATCAACACAAATTTTGTCTGCATGCAAGTGCACAATCATACAATGGTATGATATGGTGCACATGCCGACAGCACAGCGATTTCTTTTAATATAGAACAGGGGCTCTTCTCCGGTTTAGCCAAAGGTAAGAAACATCTAGGAGCTAACATATTCTGCTCCATAATCCGGCAGCAAACATCCAACGGGATGCTGCTGCTTCCGGCGGCGGATAAAAATCAGTTGCACATTGTACCACAGGTACACCAGTATGAAACGCATACTGATAGAATTGCCGGCTGTTAAGGCGCATCTTCATAGATGCTAGCGCTGGTTACGGTGCGGCCACTGTTGCTTTAAACAGACACCTCTGCATCCTCCGGTAACAAACATCCGACCGGGAGTTGAACCGGTACGCAGCAAATCAGCAAAGTGTCTACGCGCAGCCCAAACACGTTTTCACTAAATGTATGCGACGTATCATTAACGTATCGTAGAATATAACTGAAATAATTCCAAACAGCAACCAATAAAGGCGCATAATTAGTCACAAATCTTAAAAAAGGTCGAGGAAAATAAACGATCACTTCCCTGCACAATAACAATCCAAATGCAAAATGTAAACAAACATCCCCCCTCCGATTGACAAAACACGCAGCGCGTGTGCAATAGACCTGACCATTTTCGAACTGTCAAATCTTTGTTTGGGACTCTATTTTACCTTTTTACCCAATAACAATCCAAATGCAAAATGTAAACAAACATCCCCCCTCCGATTGACAAAACACGCAGCGCGTGTGCAATAGACCTGACCATTTTCGAACTGTCAAATCTTTATTTGGGACTCTATTTTACCTTTTTACCAAGGTGTATGTATTTAGAAGGTGAACTTTTGTCGATTTGACAGGGCGACATTTTAGTCGAGTTATGTCAGAGTTTGTTTACAAAAACATATGGTATGGGGCAACAAACATGAACAAACAGCCTCGATTCTCAATCCCTTGAGCAATTTCGCTAATTTATGGGTCATTTTCGCATATCAAATGTTGTTCCACAGAAGATTGACGATATTTGGTTGCATTTTTCGTCAAAAAATCGCAAGCGATACCACCACCGGCGCCTCCTCCGACGCTGCCATCACTCTTCTCAATACCCTTCCCCTTGATCACCATGGAACTGTTATGTCAGGTCGAGAAAAATTTGCTCTAAACAACTCTACCTTCTATATCCATATACCTTGCTTTTTACCCACCTTGGTTGTGCCTGGGCATTTATGTCACTGTAGAAGTGTCGAGCTGTCATTCTGTGCGCGTGGCACTCTGTGCAAAGTGCGCTCCGTTTTTATTTGGTAAGAAAAAGGTCGTAAAATTGTGCTTGAACCACCGGATATTGTGCACAATGAAGGTAAAATGTAAAAAAGTGAAAACGGCTCCGAAATCGGTGAAATAAAGTGTATAAAAGTGGCACATGGTTCCAGCACATAAGTGCGGTAAGCAGACTCAGATGGACACAGTTTCCCCGGTGATAGTGAAGCGATCGGAGAGCGGTTTGTGTTTCAATTTAGTGATAAATGGCCAATAAAGTGGCTTCAGTGAAGAAACTGTGGATTTCCGCTGCTTTTAGGACGAAATGTAGCGTGTGTAAGTTGTAGGCCACACCAACAACAACAACAACAACCGTGAAAGTGGGTTGGCACTCAATTTCTCGGGATTTCCGGTTTGGAAGTGAGTGAAAACGGTCGATAAGGAGGCCAAAATGTTGCGCAAGCCGAAAACGGGGTAAAAATCGGCCAACTAGTGCGAAAGCTACGCGGTCCAAAAAGTGCATCAGTAGTGCACTGTGCATCAGTGGTGGGGGGAAGCAGTGTCGGGTGTTTGTTTTTGCGGCCAATTTCGCACGGATCGGTCCGGAAGCGGTCCTTTCCGGCGTGGTAGTGTGCAATCAATTCAACGAACCCAAAAAAACCGCAGTGAAATAAGTCTTAAGTAGGCTAAATAAGTGAAAAAACGGAGAAGGCAGAAGTGTGACAGTAGTGTGACAGCACCACGTGGCGGATATACCGCGTTTAATGCAAAAGTGTAAATAACTTGCTCATTTATGGATCGAATTGATTGCGGTTTGAATTTTAGTGATGTGAACCGATTGTGAAATCCGTTTCCGTCGGAAAAACGGTGGAAATTCGAACATTTATGGAAATCGTTAATTTGGCGTTTTCGGCTTCCGAATTTTGACACAAGCAAAAACGGATTCCTATCAGACAAAAATCGCCAGTACCCAAGCGACAAAAAATAAAGCTGCTCGAATTGCAAGCAGCTTTTCTGGTAAAATCGGAAATGTGTCGGAATAGCTGTTGGTGGCTGGGAGGGTTTGCTGGGACATGTTATAGGTGCTCAAAACTGCTCGAATTTGGTGATTTGAGCCAAAAGTGCCAGGTATACTTTGGTGTAAGATTATTCGTCACAGCGTCTTAGTGAGTGGATTTGAGATCGCGAAAAGTGCTCGATTTTTTTCGAGCGTTTTTGAATTAATCAAAGCGTTTGCGAGTGCTGCTTTGTTATTTGAATTATTCGGTAGCTTTAAAAAAACTGCTCTAAACTGCTCGAATATCCAGACAGGTGCATATAGTGCATGATATATACGTTGGAGTGTGTGTTTACTGGTTCAGAGTGGCTCTAAGAGTAAAATGAAGTGTGCGATAAGTGCTCGATTTTTAAGCACTGCTGGAGTGACACAAATCATCGGTAAGTTCGTGTATTGGTGTTTGTGATGCTAGGTAGGGCTAGAATAACTGCTTGAAACTGCTCGAATTTGCTGAAGGTGTTTGGTAGTGACCGTGCAGGTGACAGTTGTGCTAGGAAGGGGCTTTAACTAATCGTATTGCGGTCAGTGCTCGTCACTGACGTCATTGATTGCGTCATTTCAGGATTACGACGGATACCGGCATTTAAACGCTAATTGGGTGGTCGGATGGGTCGCTGTATGTAAGTATTGTGGTAACCGTTTTATGTTTTCGCCTTGCTGCTGTTCAAAGCAAAAGTTTTATTGTTCAAGCCGAACTCGCAATGTGAACCCCATTTTCCGTTTGGTTACTTTTTTGGCTGGTTAAAGGTAATGATAATCAGTAAATTGCACATTTTTTCCAAATGCAATGTATCTATCCATGTATTTACTAATTTAAGATGGATGCGAAGAGCTGGACGGTAATAGTAACGAACAAATACAGTCAGCGATAGCAAAGGAGATGTTGCGGAAGCGTATAACAGCCCTGGGGGTCCAGATGGATGTGATGAATGAGAGAATGGACAAACTCATCGCAATGTCGCAGCAAGGGGAGAAGAGCCAGGTCGTTTCTAATACTAGCCCACCTTAGCCACCTGTTACCACCTCTGAGACAACATCGCTGCTGTAAATTATAAGCAACGTGCGGGCGACGCCCTCTAAGTAATGATATGGCTAAGCCTTTTTTATTGTATGCAGTGACGGATAATAGAATAAGACCACTTCTATACCCGATTTTCAAACAACTGCTTTCAATATTTTTACAAAGTATGATTATAATTGTTTGCATCATTATTATTAGTATTATTAAACAAAACTTTGGAAAAAGCATCCTCAACATATTTTGTTTTTTTTTTGTCAAAAATTCACAAAACATTGACATCTATCGCGAAGCCAGTCAATAAAAATAAACCACTGGTTTGGTTATATCGACCAATATATTTATCTACTCGAATTGGCATCGCGAACGCCTACCGCTCACGAGTCGATAAAAAGATAACGATCGATATAAATACTGATCGAGTAGTTACGCTATCTGTCAAATTGGCTGTCAAATCTCTGGTTTGTTTACAAATAGCAGTACAAGATTGTTATTGCTAGTGGGAAACGTTTGGTTAAAAATGTTTATTGCATTATTTTTAACGGATGATGGTGATGATGATCATACAAATCTTGCAGCATACTGAAGGCATTTGTTACCAGGCATTTTGAATTACCAGATAAAACGTAAGTGAAAACATGTGTGGTGGAAGTGACCATCGATTGCATTGATACGTGGAAGGATGCTAGGAGGTGTACACCCTGAAGACGGCAGTGGTTTACAGTATGGCTAGTCAGGTGGTTACTGGCTCTAGTTCCCGGAGAAGCGCACACTGAACTTTGATGAAGAGCCTTCCGAAGGGTGTCGCAGAGCGCGTGTCGTATGTCGGGTGCGTGCGTGGCCCGGTATTAGGAGATTGAGTGTTCCGTTGGTCATTACGTTACTGGTAGCTTGCCAGCAACTTAAATTATGCGTGTTGTGTACTAATCCTTGTTGGATGAACAGCCGTTGCCTATTTTTAAGAGTGTTCATGATTTTAAGTTTTTCAATATTATTACATTACATGTTGATTGTTTAGATTTATTCAAAATTCGAAATTCATTGAAATTCTCGGCAAAATCATGAGAAATTTTTTGACGTAGCACATAAAGAGTACAATTTTTTTTCCTAAATCTAACGTAAGCTCTCAAATCCGACTCCGTACCGTTTATCAACTGGTTCGTGGCAGTAGATAAATATATCGATCGGTAGTGCCAAACTGTGTCGTTCGCGATGCAAATTAACGACTTTTTTAACCACTGCTCGACTTTTTCCTCACGATTTGTATGACGGGCATGACAGTTGTTACCATCGTTTTACGGGTTGACAAATTTGTTGCGTTGCGATACCATTCCGCCATGATAGTCGTTATATCGATCGATATATTTATCGACTGATGGTTAATTTGGTTGGCGATAGGTGTCATTGAGTAAAAAAACTTCAATGGAGTTAACAAAAATTGAGACTCAAAACAATTCAACTTTTTTATAACAAAGCTAGACTATGTGAAGGTTGATAATACAAAAGAGCGGATGTCCAGGACTATAAAAAAATTTGGTCGATTTTTAAGTGTGATGAATAGGTTTACTTTATTGTATAAAATGTTTTGGTCATAGTGTCATGAGAGTAACACAACGATGCTTAAAATCGATATATCGTTTGATTCAATGATTTTTTTTTTTTTGCATTTTTGCTGACATCTGAAACTAAATTTTGCAGAAAAAAACTTAGTTGATCCTTTGAAATTTGGCTCCATAGCCTCAGCTTTACGTTCGTTAAACATCAAGCCTGACAATGTATAATTTATCAAAAACTGATTTAAATTCCTTTGAAATTCAGTATTTTGAATCACGTATCTAATAATTGTATCATTCACCGTTCTCACCGCTCTTTCAGCTTAGCCATTAGATTGTGGGTGGTAAGGTGGTGATTTGCTGACTTTAATACCTTATGAATGTTACGTTGATTTTTACTTCCCTGAGTTGAATAGAGGCCCATTGTCTAACACTATTTTTCCTGGCATTCCTAAACATGTAAAAAATGTATCTTGCTCTTGGATGAAAAGCTCTGCTCTGATACTTGTCATGATTTTAGCTTCTGTAAACAACGTTAAATTTAACTTTACTTTGCTTTAAGGCAGAAGTCCGACACAAACAACGATCTTGTCCGTTCGGCAGGCGGTTTCTGAATGCCCAGCCGCCGGGACGTTTTCTATGTATTTCCACTTGACATTTCTACATCAAGATGTGTACAGATATATACAAACATAAGGTACTTATAAGAATGGGGGCCTACACTTGCATGAATTTCGTGAATCTATCTACAACTATCACTAGTGAGCTATTCTCGAAGAAACAAAAATCTACGAGTATTCGCTCAAGTGGACTTAAATTTTCTTGCCATTTTGTTGTGAATGCTTCTTTCAGTATTATTTGTCTGGAATGACAAATTAGAGAAAAATAATGACGTTGTTCGATAGCTCTACTGGTTTCTTTCGGATCGTTGCTGTGACTCGCTTGGGGTTTACCTTAAGACTAAAATTACAAATGTATTCTATCTTATTTTATTTACAATATTACACGAATACTAATGCCTATCCTGAACCTGAACTATACAAATATATTTACATTAAATTCATGTTAATCGGGTTGCCTACTCATATGCGCAACATTCCCGACCGCCCAAAATTCCCAATTTTAATCGTAACTATCAATATCCTCTCACTTTCATTTTCGAACTAACTAGCCTTAATTCTTAATTTCCTTCCTTTGAAATTGCAACTCTCATTTTAAACAATATTTCCTCCCAATCGTAGTTCCTCAAAATTTAAATTTCGCATTATTCTCACTTCATTTCTTATGTTGATTATTCATTCCTTTCAATTATTTGAAACATAAGTTCCCTCTCTCTATCTCTCTCTCTCTCTCTTGGTCAATGTTATTCAACCGGCAAAATACATATTCTTGCAACTGGTCTTTTCATATCAGTTGTATTAGCGGTTCTTAACGTTACCACACGTACTACTCCGTCACTGCCTGGATGAACTGCTGTAATTCGAGCAAGCGGCCACTTTGTTGGCGGTACGTTGTCCTCACGCAACAAAACCAGCATACCGGGCACTATTGTTGTTGCCGAGCTATTCCATTTCGTTCTCGCCTGGAGCTGTTGCAGATACTTTGTCTTCCATCTAACCCAAAACTGCTGCACTCGTTTTTGAACCAAACGCCAATGATTCAGTCGGTTATCTGGAACGTTCTTCAAATCGATTAAGATCATTCTGCCAAATCGTCTCGAGCAAGTCAGGTTTGGTATCGGCTCCACTAAAAACGTAAAAAATTGTGTGTAAAATTATTTGTCCGTTGTGCTTCCCTGCATCAATCGTTTGTTTGTGTATCATTCTATCCGTACTTACCATCTCCTTGCTTTAACGGTTGTTGTATGTGTCCTAATTTGGTCGATTTTGTTTAGCCTCGCTCAGCTGTTTGTTGTTGTTTATTCCGTGGGCTTGTGTGTTGCGCTGTGTGTGTAAATGGCTCCTGTGTGTTCGGCCTGTGCAGCGGATGCCTCCGTGGCCAATGATGTGCTGTGCTGCTGCTTTTGTGATGCGGTTTGTCATAGAAACTGCACCTCAGTTCCTGATGCCGTTCTTCAATGCATCAGCCCTTACCAAAATGTCCACTGGAGCTGTTCCACTTGCACTGTAACCGTTGAAAACCGCCGCAGATTGCCCACGAAAGATGGTAGCTTCCAAGCGGGCTTCCAGACGGCGCTAGATTCCATTGTCGCGTCGCTCAAAGACGCCATTCTGCAGCCTCTCA
Source organism: Anopheles stephensi (assembly GCF_013141755.1). Classification (NCBI taxonomy): domain Eukaryota; kingdom Metazoa; phylum Arthropoda; class Insecta; order Diptera; family Culicidae; genus Anopheles; species Anopheles stephensi. Next base: position 17,774 of record NW_023404992.1, on the reverse strand, counting down.
CTAGGGAGATTCGCTCTCTGCTATCTCCTCGGAAGGCCGGCTTAACTCTTGTCTCTCACCAACCAGGTACTGATCATGGTGCGCCCACCTCCTCTCCGATCAGGCTTCCTCCTATCCTTAGCACCGACCGTCCTTCTTCCTATGCCGCGATTGCAGGACAAACCCCCGCTCCGAGCCTTGTCGGAATTTCGGGCACAAATGCGGTGACGTCACCTAATCTAGTAGCGACTCAAGCGCGTAATCCTCGCAGATTTTGGTTGCACCTCCTTGGAGTTGCACACCATATCACGACCGACCAAGTGAGAGCATCGGTGATACGCCGTCTCAACACCGAGGACGTGCTTGCTTTCTCTCTCTTGGCTAGAGGTGTTGATCCAGCTTCTCGACGCTCTCTTTCTTTTAAAGTGCGTGTTCCAGATTCCTGTCGTGAGTTGGCTCTCTCCCCTGAAACGTGGCCTATTGGCATCCGTGTGAGAGAGTTTATCACCGCTACTCATCACGATCCAGTTAGACGTCCACCGGCTCCATACAGTACTCCTGTTTTAACAGCTAGTAACTCTCTCATCGCCGCTCGACACCGTCATAGAGAGGCTCCCTACATCAACCGCACTCAGCCTCTCCACAGCACACCTTCCTCTCCTGGACACAGTTCGGACTTGACTTTGATCCACGCTACACCACTCACTTCACTTCCTCATCCCGCTCCCCCTAGCAAGCGTAAGAGAGTTCTAACTTGTAGTCCCCATCAGCAAACATTGGACCAATTCTTTCGTGCATAATTCGGCGCCCAGGAAAAAAATTTATGCATACTATCAGAACGTGCGGGGTCTCCGCACGAAACTCATTAACTTCCACCAGGCCTTTGCTGAATCTGACATATGTGTCCTGACCGAAACCTGGCTTGATGATTCGATCCCATCGTCGCTTCTTTTCGATGAAAACTTTATCATCTTTAGATGCGACCGCAACAATAGGAATAGCAACCTTTCGCGTGGTGGTGGTGTGCTTATTGCATGCTCATCACAACTTGCGGTCTCGTCGATCTCGTCACCATGCGCATCGTTGGAGGCGGTGTGGGTTCGCATCAACCTGGGGACCTCGCACCTGTACCTTGGAGCCATCTACATTCCGCCATACAGCAGCTCATCCTCATCTGTAATTGATGATTTGATGGAGGGCATCGGTGTAGTCCTGGGGCGCATGCGCTCCGAAGATAAAATTATGATTTTTGGCGACTTCAACATGCCGGGCATCTCGTGGACTGCTGATCCCCATAATAAACTGTGGCTTTATCCTTCCGATTTTAGGCAGCGGGATACGACGTTCATTGACGGTCTGAACTTTAACCACTTGAAGCAACTCTCAGGGGTAACTAACGGTAACGGACGTCAACTGGACCTGATATTTGGCAATTCCGCTGCAGCCGCGATCTGTGATTCAGTACACCGAGTGTCTTTGACGATTATTCCCGAGGACGCTTATCATCCAGCATTGGAGACGTGCATCACCGTCATCGCGTCGCCCTCTGATCGTCCGTCTCGTTTAGTTTTGACGCGTGAGCTGAACTTCAGGAAGCTCGACAACAGAAAATTTATTCGTCTCATCTCGACATACGACTGGAGCTCCCTGGACGCTGCTCCTAGTATTGACGAGGCTGTAGCCAAGTTTACGTCTGTGATTTTGTCTTTCCTCTCCCAGTGTTGTCCCTTTCGGACCCCTCCTCCAAATCCCTTGTGGTCAGATAGACACCTTCGTTCACTTAAGGCGGATCTTAAGCGTGCGCTTCGTGCGTATCGAATGCACCGCTCCACTTTTCACCTGCGTGTCTTCAAATACGCAGCATCTGCTCATCGCAGTTATAACAGGATCCGCCTTCGTACCCATAACGCGCGCATTCAATCCCATCTTTATACAAATCCTAGGTCATTCTGGAGATACGCCAATAGACAACGTGGATCCTCCGGTATTCCAACAAATATGTCTTTGGGCGATTGCTCTGCTTCCTCCCCGTTGGAAATATCTAATTTGTTTGCGCATCACTTCGATGGTCTTTTTGTTGATCCGACCCACTCTACTGCGTCTCTTGTGGCTGGGCTCTCGAGTGTTCCTCGGGACTGTATTAACGCTCATTCGGTGCATATCGACGAGCAGATGGTGCTCACTGCACTTTGTCAGCTTAAGCGCTCCTTCTCTCCTGGTCCTGACGGCATCCCTTCTTCTGCACTCATTGACGCTAGAGAGGCGATTGCTCCTGTGTTGATTCGCCTATTCACTAGGTCGGTTGATACAGGAGTTTTTCCCTCTCTTTGGAGATCAGCTTGGCTGATCCCAGTCTTTAAGAAAGGTTGCCGGACGTCCCCCTTAAATTATCGAGGCATCTCCATCCTCTGTGCAGCGTCCAAAGTCCTCGAGTCTGTGATCTACTCTTCTATCCTTCCTATTGTTTCCCCGTTAATCCCATCCTCCCAGCACGGTTTCGTGCCGAGACGCTCTACCCTGTCGAACCTTATGTCGTTGATGATCGATCTGTTTGCGCACACAGCCGCTGGTAGGCAGGTTGACGTCATCTACACAGATTTCAAAGCTGCGTTCGACTGTTTGTCGCATCAATTGCTTAATGCAAAGCTCGAGCGAATGGGTTTCGGTGGAGCCCTTCTTCTCTGGCTCTGTTCCTTTTTGAAGGACCGGTCGTACAGGGTAAGGGTGGATGGGGCTCTGTCGGACCCGTTCATCAGCAAATCTGGGGTTCCTCAGGGTAGTGTCTTGAGTCCTTTATTGTTTTCACTCTTCATCGCCGATTGCATTCAATCGCTTCCCCCTAACGGTTGTTTGTTGTATGCCGACGATGTCAAGTTTTATCTTCCTGTGTCTTCGTCCCGCGACTCCCGCTCCCTCCAATCCCACATAGATGCTTTCGCTGGCTAGTGCATATCAAACGGGCTCGTTCTTTGTGTCTCGAAGTGCTGTGTAATTTCGTTTGGTCGCTCTTCTTCCAAATATTTACACCAGTATCGGCTCTACGACTCAACACTTCCGCGAGTTTCCTTGGTCAGGGACCTTGGGGTGTGGCTGGACGACAAATTGTCCTTCGAGCCGCATCTCAACTCGGTCCTTGAGCGGGCTAGCAAGGTGTTGGGTCTAATCTCTCGTATGTCTACTGAGATTCGAGACCCGTTATGCCTGAGAGCGCTGTATTGTTGCTGGGTGCGTCCCATCCTGGAGTACGCCAGTGTTGTATGGTCCCCCGCTGGTGTCACCGCTATGAACAGGTTGGAGAGGGTGCAGAGGAAATATACGCGGATAGCCGCTAGACGTTTACTGAACGACCCCAGCACAACCTTACCTTCTTATTCGGAGCGGTGCCAGCTGCTGGGTTTGGTTAAGCTGGAGGATCGTCATGGTCATGCTCGCAAGTTATTTATTGCCAACATCCTGCTTTCCAACATTGACTCCCCCGCCCTTGTGGCAACTATCCCTTTATATGTCCCCTCCCATCGCTTACGCGTACGTCCTCCCCTGCTTATCCCTTTTTGTCGTACGTGGTTTTCCCAGAGCGATCCATGGATGCGCGCGTTATTAGCATTCAATTCGGTTGGTGATCTGTTTGACCACAATATCTCCATTAATTGTTTCCGCTCCCGTCTTTTGTCCTCTTTATCCTAAAATCTGTTTTTCTTTTCCTCACTAGCCATCTCTGTCTGCACCCTATATCCTCCTTACGTGTTATGTATGTTTAGTTATAAGATAAATTGACTTTGTAAAGCCCTTGAGGCAAACAATTTGAAAAAAAAAACAAAAATTAAGATTCAAATCGATATTAAGAAGATGAGATCCAGTTAAAAAATGTAATGGCGTTAGTGCTTCATAATCTGAAGGGTCACTCGATAATGGTGTGATCGGCCTAGAGTTCAAACACGATTCTATTTCCGCAGGAACTGTTGTCATGTCTTCGTATGATGCTGGATCATTCCCAAGAACTCTAACTTAGTAAAATTTCATAGACTTCACGGCCGCTTCCCACAATCCTCCAAAATGAGGGGCCCCAGGTGGGATGAATTTCCACCTAATTCTGTTTTCTGCGCTCCAAGACTGAATCTCCTCCTTCTGCTTCGGCGATTGAAAAAGCTCATACAGTTGACGTAGCTCGTTTGCAGCCCCCTTGAAGTTGGTGCCGTTGTCCGACTGCAACTCCGTTACTAAACCTCGTCGCGCTACAAATCTTTGAAGAGCAGCCAAAAACGCAGCAGTACTCAAATCAGACACTAATTCGAGATGGACGGCACGAGTCACAAAGCACACAAACACTGCCACAAATGCTTTGGTAGGAGCTCCTCTTCGATGCTGGGCCTTGATCCAAACTGGACCGCAATAGTCCACTCCTGATATTGCGAATGCCTCTGTCACTCGATTCCCTGGAAGGTCAGCCATTGGTTGGTTCACTTGCCTCGGCTTGCATTTGAAGCATCTCACACATTTATGACAAACTTGCTTCACAATAGATTTTGCACCAAGTAACCAATACCGTTGTCTTATTGCTGTTAACGTTGCTTGTGTACCAGTATGTAGGAGCTTAAGGTGATAATGTTTCGCCAACAGTTTTCCCAGCACATGATCCTTGGGAACAGCTACAGGATTGTTTGCGTCCATGCCTAATAGCGAGTTTTGGAGCCTTCCCTTTAGCCTGATGATTCCTTCAGCGTCGATGAACGGATTATATCCTCTCAGTGGGGATGATCGCGGTATTTCTTTCCCATGCCCCAAACATTTGATCTCCTTCTCGAAACGCTGCAGTTGTGCTAATCGAAACAGTAGTCGTTCTGATCACAGCCGTTCTTCAGTGGTGAGAAAGAGCGTATCGTGGTTAATAACTGAAGATTCAAGTTTCTGCTTCCTTCTTTAAACGCGTTTGCACGCCTTGTAGGAATCTCTGGCAATACCCCACAACGAGCCGAAGCTTGGTAAAGGATGAAAAGCGATCGAACAGCCAGTCAATGAAATTCTCTTCACTGCATGAAGAGACAATTAAATCCACCTTACGTTCTTCGCCTGTGGTTATTGCTCTTACTTCGGGCAATTCTGGCCATTTATCTCCAGCTTCCGATAGCCACTTTGGCCCCGACCACCATAGCGCAGAAGCGACTAATCGACTCGGCTCGCAACCTCTCGATATCAAATCGGCTGTATTCTCCACACCCGGAACATGTCGCCAAATACAGGCAGTGGTCAATAGCTTGATCTTTGCCGTGCGGTTGCCGACAAACGTCTTCCAAAGATGATGAGGGGACTGAATCCAATGCCACGTTGTCATAGAGTCAGTCCACAGGAAACAAGGGCCTTCACGTAATCGTCCCTTCCTCACGAAATCCCATAATCGGCTTCCCAACAACGCTGCACACAACTCCAGTCTGGCAATCGTCAACCGCTTTGCTAATGGTGCCACCTTGGATCGCGAAATCAGCAGCTGTACTATTACTTCTCCCGTTGTCGATTCGCTCCTCACGTAGATACAGGCTCTATATCGCTTTTCAGAAGCATCACAGAATATGTGATACTGAATTGCCTCGCTCGCACACACCAACCTTGGAAGCTTAACGTCTTGCAGCACATGAAATTCATTCGCCAGATTCATCCATTCACGGCACAAACTCTCCGGTAGTTCCTTGTCCCAAGGCCAGGAATTTCCATTAACATATTTCAGTCTCCAGAGTTGCTGCATGAAGATATTTGCCACCATCTAAACGGGGTCCACAAATCCCAAAGGGTCGTAAATCCTTGCAATTGCTCCCATTACATTTCTCTTTGTCAATGAAGCGGAAACCATGATCTTAGGAGCACGTACTCTTACAACGTCTGTATTGGCTTGGCACGATCTTCTTCCGGAATTCCATCTAACGCAGTCCTGCTATTTGATGCCCATTTCCGAAGTTTAAAACCCGCTCCAGCCAACAGTTCAACCACCTGCTCGCGAATGCTTTGAGCTCTTTCCGTTGACTCAGCTCCTGAGATGAGGTCATCCACGTAGAAGTCGTTAAACCATTTCATTGCATCCGGAAATTTGCCCATGCTGTTCTCAAATGCTCTCCGAAGAGTTCGTATGGCCAAATACGGAGCACACGCTGTACCATACGTAACCGTGTTGAGTCGATACATGCTCACAGGATCTGCTTCGTTAGACCGCCAAAAAATGCGCTGCAAGTCTCTATCCTTCTCCTCCACTAATACCTGACAGTAAATTTTCTCCACATCGGCTACCATGGCTACCTTATAAAACGCATCATGATAGATACAATGTCATCCTGCAGTTGTGGCCCGATCAATAGGATGTCGTTCAACGATTTTCCACTGTCTGTTCTACATGAGCCATCAAACACGACTCTGCATTTTGTTGTACTGCTGTCAAGCTTCAATACGGCATGATGAGGTAAATAGTATTTTATACCTTGGTTTCCATTCTTCTCATCTGCTATTCTCGTCATATGACCAAGCTGAATGTACTCTTCCATGAACTTATGGTACTCTTCACGTAGACATTCATCTCTCTCCTTTCTTCTTTCAACTGCTCCAAATCGTTTGAGAGATATTTCATATGACTCGCCTAATTCACGTTCGTAATCTGCCACCTTCGGTAATTGCACTATATATCTTCCATCCTCGTTGCGACGCGTTGTTTCTGCATACCATCTCTCACAAAGTTGCTCTTCATCAGACATCAGCTTCTCTTCCGGTATATCTTCTAGCTGAACCAATCTCTCCATTGCGGCATTGAAATTATCATCCATCGCACAACCCACGATGCTTTCGTTGAAACCATCCTTAGTTGGCTTCGATAATCTTCCACTGACAATCCAACCCAATCTGGTTTCGAGCAATTGGGGAAGATACGAAGCCAGTTTAATCCTTCCTTCTTGTAGCAAATCGGCAAACAATCTAGCTCCTATCAGCATGTCTATTCGTTCTGGTTTGTTAAAGGCTGGGTCTGCAAGAGGTATGCCTAATGGTAGATTCCACCGCTTCACTTCTACCATACGACTTGGATAGTCGGACGTTACTCGCAGTAACACTAGAAACTGCAGTGATACTTGAAATTCGGACACACGCGATCTTATTCTGGTAACTACCATGCTGGATGAAACAATAGGCACGGTGTCGTCTATTCCAGATAAAGGGCTCGATATTCGGACTCTCTTTAGTTTCAGTTGTTGGGCCAGCCGTTCCGTTATAAAGTTGGATTGAGATCCTTGATCCAACAAAGCTCTCGCTGGCAACTCCTCTCCATCGCTTCCGCGAATCAACACTACTGCCGTCGATAACCACACCATCCTTTGTGGTTCTCCGGATGCTCGGGTGGTATCATTAATCGTCGCAGCTTCCTGCTCTGCTGCTGTTGACTGTGAAACCTTTTCTGCTGACTCCTGAGCTGCTCGTTTACACAATAGCGTATGATGTCTTCCATGGCAATGCTTACACGTCGTAACATTCCGACAAAACCTTATTTGGTGATTTGGTGATGCTTGAAGATCTAAAACATAAACGTTGATTCTTCGCCAAAGCTTCTCGTTGTAGAATCGACATGCCATCGAATTTAGTACAGTTGTCTAACGGATGATCTGCCTTGCTAGCTGGACACGCCTCTTTATCGTTGCGCGATGAGCTGCACACGTTACAGAATATATTTGCGGTATTCTGTTCATTTTCTGGTCTGGACTGGTAACGACTTCGCTGGAAGAGCTTAGAAGCGGCTCTTTTGCCAATCACTCCGACGCTGTGCAGTGCAGTGCTGTTCAACACACGAATCCGTTTTTCGCAGAACTCCAACAATGCTCGTAGCAGTCGGTCAGGTTTTCCACTGCAAAATTTTCCCAGGACATTAATGTGGTCTTATCAAGCTTATACGTTACCAGTGTCGTGAGTGGCGTGTTCCAGTGTTGTATGGGTTCGTCTAGCCGTTTCATTCCTTGAACTAGCCGTCTTGTCTCATTCACAACCCTGGTCAATTCAGCCGATTTTCCAGCATTCATTGGTTCCAGCTGAATCAGTGCCTTGAAGTATTCTCTCCGCAGTATCTTGTTGTCGTCGTATCTCTGCAGCAGGGTCTCCCACGTTGGCATATAGCTTTTCTCCTCAAGTGGTACATGCTCGAACTGCAGTGCAGCTTCTCCCTTCAGTGACGCTAACAGGTACTGAAGTTTTGCCACCTCAGGTAGCTCTGGTAAATCATGCACTAATGACACAAAACGGTCCTTGCATGTCACCCACTTGGTAATATTTCCATCGAACGTTGGCAGTTCTAGTTTCGGTAAATGCATTTTCACACTCGCGGACGTTGTGTTTGCCATTGTACTATTCGCAATCGGATGCGCACTTTCATCGGTTCTTTGCAAATCCATAATGAATCCTCTCACTTTATGATATTTTTTGTAGAACTCCTTTCTTTCATTCTGCATCAGTATCCCGTCAATTTCTTCATCTTCAAATAACAATTTTTCTCTTGCATCCTCATACGATCGCTTTGTTTCCTCTAAAGCTTGTAATTGACTCTGCAATTCTCCACGATGCACGGAATTGTTGTAATTGTCTACGAATTCTACAAACGCTTCTATCCACGAAACTCGGTCTTTATACACCTTTAATATTTTTTTTATTTTGCTTTCCGGTGGCATTTTCAAAATTTTCTTTATTTATCCGCGCGATACACTAATTTATCCAACTGTCCTCTAATCTGCTAACTGACAACCGACGCCAACTTTACGCGCCCAAATTTTCTAACAGCGATGGTGTACTAAGGTCACTGACCGACACGACGCTAACTTTCGCACACACGTTACCACTTGCGATGGCGTACCTCACCTTCAACGGAAGCCGACGCCAACCGTATGCACATTTCAAGAAAATCGCACTTGCACGAGTTAACTTTTTCGAAAGATTTTCTTTCGTTCACGTTTCGTTCTTTCGATCACGTTCGGACGTGATTTTGCGGAGCAGAGAACTATGACCGTTTCAGTTTGCGGTTAGACGTAGAGTGGTTTATTTTCTAAGATTTTACAAAATATTTTGGGTCGGGAAGGAAGGATGTGGAAGGAACGAAAAACAACAAGAACAGGTAAGCGAAGGATCGTTGATGGTCCGAGGGTCGACGGCGATACCGGTTTTATCTCGGAATATGAATAATTATTTGTTTAGGACGGCGGAAGTGAAGGATCGCTTGAACGTGATCGTACTTGTTTTGAACGTTTGTTAACTTGCCCCTCCTTAGATTTGAGGCTCCGTACGAAAAACTTCCATCATTGTGGGCGGTTGAAAGTTTGGACTTATCTGGGCGTTTGGCTCGTTCTCTTCGCAAGTGTTATCGTTGTCGTTGTTTGAGTTCGGTGATATGGCCGGTTTCTGTCCGTTTATGTTGCTCACAACGCTTGTTATGGACCAATTGTTCCATGTGAAGCTTTTGGCTTCTAGCCGTATTTGATGCATTTCGCTTCTTAAATCCATATGCATTGTGTGTAGATGTTCTAGAGTAAGGTTCAGCATGTGGTTCTTCGATGTGACGTTTATACCATAAAGCGGAAGATTCAACGGCGATCCGTGAAGCTCAGTTTGGCTGCTGGAAATCTCTTCGTCATTAACGAATATGTCACATGATTGGTAGGATAGGAGAAAAGATCCTGTCAAGTTTCTCTTCTTAATACCACATGTTGTTTTAATAGTAAATTCTGCCGCTTAGTTGATCAGAATGTGTGTCCTATCGAGTTGGAGAATTTCCATCGCTGCTGGGTTTGTTATGAAGTCACATGTTGCTTGTTGTCCTCTGAGTATAGCTGGTACGCGAGTATAGCATTTTCCGTTATCTTCTTGTAGTTGTTCTAAGCAGTAAATGTTCTTGTTAAAGTTCGGGACGATGAAAAGTTGTGATTTTAAGGATAGGTAAAATTGGTTGGGAACATGAACTTTCTTATCTTTATGCGTTATACCGTACAATTCAATTTTCTTATATATATATATATATATATATATATATATATATATATATATATATATATATATATATATATATATCGTTCGTCAATTTCGGGCAGCTAAGTATAAATAACAGTTCATTGTTATTTGTTGCTATTTTCGTAGTCACATATGATAGTGCTTCTGAAACTGTTTGAAACGGAATATTCTGTTTCTGTAAATCGTTCATTAACAAATCTATTTCACTTCGGTTTAATATACGAGGATTTACTATACCTAGTTTCCCTAGAGTAATACTATCTGCTACCAAACTCAATTTATCGAACAAGTATTTGAGATTAAGGAGAATGTTGAGGGAAAAGAATTCTATTGAAGAATCTCGTGACAGTCTAAGCGCATCTTTGATTGTTTTCAAAGTTTCTGTTAGCTGAAGCGTTAAATCCTTATTTATTTTCACTTGAACGTTATTATTCGTAATCAACCCGTTCAATGTAGTATTTATCAGGCGTAAATCATTTGCATCAGGACTTCCTGCAATGAATTTTCAAACAGTTTCCTATTGTGTCCCATCTTTTGGCTCTATGAATCGGTATCGTATTTTTTAACATTTCATATGCATTTGAAAACTCTTGCTCTATCATGCTTGAAAATTGGGTTTCTTCAAGGGATTTGAACTCAATAGATAATACCTTAATTTCGCGTTGAATGTCCGATTTATTAAAATGATGAATGTAATAAATATTACCTATCGCTAATCTAGCATCGCCTCTGTTAAATGCTATTATCGGAATTTTTTCCATACTGGATATTGTGATGTTTTGGCCCTGACACTGCTGTACGCATTTGGAAAAGAACAGTTTTGTTTCATTTAATCTTTAGATCTGTTTTATGTATTATTTTTCCTTTTTTAGTAGTTACAGTAGTTCGGTTGATTTTATCTATTTCTATCTTTTTATATGGTTTCGCCTGTTTAAGTCTTCGTTTTGTTTTCATAAATGCATTCGATTGGTTGGATATCTTTCTGTCCTTTCGAGATTTGTTGTGAAAATTTAAATCTTTTTCCTGTTTTTTGTTAAGATTAATTTTTACTTTATTTATAATGGATGGTGTTTCGTTAGAAGGTGTAATAATTTCTATAGGAGTGAACGATGTACTAGAATGTATAGAATTATTATACTTGTGCACAGACATAACTATTAGATCTGAGAGTTGTACGTGAGGATGTTCTGATTTATGAATTCGATAAATTTCGAGTAAAGTAGAATGGAATCTCTCTACAATACCATTCATTTCACTTCTTCCTGTAGCGGTCACATAGGGAGCGATATGAGAGAAGTCAGTAACTTCCCTGGAGTTAAATGACTTCTCTCCATCTATTACTACTATGCCTGGTGGTTTATGTTTTAATACAATCTCCTTTGATGCTGGGAAAACATCGCTGATGCCCCTGGACTCAATCCTTACCACTTGTGCATACTTGGAAAATTTATCAACACATGTAAGAAAATAATTGTTCTCTAGGAACATTATATCAAAATGCATAATTTCGAAGGGTGCTTTTGGCCCAGGTGTTTTTTGCATCGGTGGATTGGGTGGGTTTCTGTCGTATTTGCACTCGTTACAGACACAACAGTTCCGTATAAAATATTTTATTTGTGCATTCATCTTAGGAAAATATTATTTTTTTAATATTTGTGCTTTATTTTCCTCTATTCCCCGATGTGCTCTGTTATGTTCCTTTTGAATAACATCTATTTGATCGTTGGTGTTTGTTACGTCTTCCAATATCCTTTGAGTATATCGGATTTTAAACATATTTTGTCTTCCAAAGTTTTTATTGTATACCTCTTGTAGTTTCCCCATTATAGATTCGCTGGTTAATAAACCATTAAGTTTCGAAGGATCGAAATTAGTTTTTAAGACATTGAGTAATGTTTGTTCGCTTGTATTTGAAATCATCATTTTGATTCGTTTGAAGTTCGGGAATGGTTCAGTTGTCTGAATATCTCCAATTCCCTCTTCAAGGATAACTTGATGCCTGAATACATTCAAAGGCGCTTCAGTTGATGGAATGAAGAAATCATCGCTGTCATTAGCTGAATGTTGCGTTGCTGTCATGGAGTATACCATTCGACTTAAGGCATCCGCGACTACATTAGTTTTCCCTGGCTTGTATAAAATCTCGTAATCGTGTTCTTCTAGACATGCTTTCCATCGTTTTAACTTGGCATTAGTATTTCTTTGAGAAAGTGTAAATGTGAGCGGTTGATGGTCTGTCAGTATCTTAAATTTAGCTCCATACAGATAATTTCTAAATGTTTTCAGTGCCCATATAATGGCAAGCATTTCCTTTTCAGGAACAGAGTACGATTCTTCGGCTCTGGTTAAAGATCGTGATCCAAAATGAATAGGTCTATCTTTTCCTAATTCTCCTTGCGATAAAACCGCTCCAATGGCGTAATCAGAAGCATCCGTTGTTAAAATGAATGGTTCACTGTAATCTGGATATATCAAAACATCAGAAGAGGATAAAATATTTTTTATTTTTTCAAAACATACGATCTGCGCTGGTACAAGCGATATTCTTTTACTGGATTGCATTTTCTCACCTCGTAACATATTAGTAAGTGGTTTGGCAATTTTCGCAAAATCCTTAATAAATCTCCTATAGTAGCCCATTAATCCCAAAAAAGATCTTAGCTCTTTAACAGTTTTGGGAATTGGAAACAGTTTGATGGCTTCTATTTTCTTGGTATTAGGTCTTATTCCATCACATGATATGATGTGGCCTAGAAATTCTATTTCTTTGTGGAGGAATTCTGATTTGTCCAACTGAACCTTAAGATTAGCAGAATCTAAAGTTTTCAAAATTTTTTCTAAATTCAGTAGATGTTCATCTACCGACTTACCAAATACGATTACATCATCCATGTATATATAACATATTTTTCCAATATGTTCTCTAAGAACATCGTCTATAGCACGCTGAAATATAGCTGGAGCGTTTTTCAAACCAAATGGAATTCTTAGGAACTCGTATTTACCATTATTTATAGAAAATGCAGTTTTTTCAATGTCATCTTCATTCATTTTTATTTGATGGAATCCTGAGGCAAGATCCAGAGTTGAAAAATACTTTTGCCCTTTCATTTGTTCTAGGACATATGTTATTTCGGGCATAGGGTAACGATCGCTAATAGTTTTTTCATTTATCTTTCTATAATCAATTACCATTCTAAATTTTTTCTGACCTGACGCATCCTCCTTTTTTGGTACTATCCAGACTGGGGATGTCCAAGCTGATCGGGATGGTCTAATTATACCCGTTTCTAAAAGAGTTTTTATTTGTTTGTTTACCTCGCTTGTGTATGCCGCAGGATAAGGATACACTTTTTGATGGACGGGAATACTGTCGGTGGTGTTTATTGTACATTCGACATTTGTAGTGCAGGTTAATGCTAAATCTGGTTCATGAAAAACGTGCTTATTCCTACACAGCACATCTGTCAGCATTTTCCTGTTAGTTTCATTTAAATGATTGGTACGAAAATCAAGTAAATGATTTTCCTTTTTATTTTCATAGGTAAGCAAAGGGTATTTTGAAAGGATAACCTTCATCCGTTATTATTGTAAGAACATCTGTTTTGAAATAAAGGTTAGCATCGAGTGTTTTAAGCATACTGGTGCCTATGATGCCAAGAAAGAATGGATGAAAATCATACATAACAAATTGAAACTTCAGGCTTGATTTTGGTTCAAAAAATGCTATGTCAATTGCTGAGGTTACTTTAAAATTTCCATTAGCACTTTTAATGGTACCACTAGAATAATCATACGGTTTAGATTTTTTGTAGGCTAAAGCTTATTTGGGTGAAATTAAATTGATATTTGATCCACAGTCTATTAAAAAGGGAAATTCTCCTTGTGTTGTCCGCAATGTGATGTAGGAGAGAAATGGTTTCACCACAGTACGGACCAATCTAAAAAATTAGTTTCTGGTTCGTTCCTGACAGCAGGGGTTACACTTGTTAGATTTGTTTCATTTAATGGTGGTGCCGTTTGGACATATTCAAGCGGAGCATCCACTGAATAGGTTTGCTTTTGCTGCCAAGGAGAAGATTGAGCTCCTTTTTGGTCATATACCGGTCGATTGGCATAATTAATAGCATTCGATCGTAGGGATGGATCGACTTCCATCGGTTGAGGATAGTTAATTTTTGATTGTATCGAGAAGATTGTATCGAGGTTGACTTGGACCAGGTTGATTATAGGTAGTTGTAGGAAAATGATTCCTCTGTTGATAATGGTTTCCTTGGAAGTTTCGATATCTTGGGGGTAGTGGTGGTGTTTGATGCACATTATTGTTATGGTAACTGTGCCGCTGGGGAGATGGTACGTGTAGATCTCTTGGTCTAGGTATTTGATTCGAACGAGTCTCACCCTTAAATGGTGCCGATCTCATGTTCATATTGCAGTATTCTAGGCAATAATTGAAAGCAGCATTTAAGTTGGGTGGACTATTATTTTTAATAAAAAGCAAAGAGGACTTTCTAGACCTCTAATGAAGCAATCTAACGCTTTCTCTCTAAAGTAAGAAGCGTGTGCTTCAGCATTGATAGAGTACTTCGGGTCGGTGTATATTTGGGTTATAATTGCACTTTGCAAATCGTTAACACGACTGAAGTAGCTGCTTAATGGCTCTGTTGCTTTTTTACTGATCCCAGTAAGTTCGTGATCAAGTGTTTTCAGTTCTCTTTTGTCTTTATAGTAGAGCAAAAGAGTGCTTTTAATGGATGACCAATCACCAGCTATTCCATTGGTATTAATAACTTCGGCTGCTTCGCCTTTAATTTTTTTCCTTATTGTTCCTTCGATTATATGAAAAAAGGTGCAATCTCGTGGGACTCTAGCGTACATATGTAGAACCTTTTCTACTTCCATGACCCACGCCATTAATTCATTCGCCTTCTCTTCAAAGGTTGGGAGATCTCGTACATAGTCGAGAATTTTCCCAATGCTAACAAACTCGTCATAGCTCATAGTACTAGAAGGTGCAGAAGTAGTCATTCTATTTTTTTCGAAACAATTAAACCTTCTATCTTTCCTATCGTCCACCATATGACAATAATATTAATTTTTGTTCCCTTTTCACTTTTTTCACTGATCTAAACACTGATTATAACTCTTAAGTGATTTCTATCAAATTTAACTTTCATTTTAATTTCCTCACTTATGAATAATAATTGTGACTCACGATACGATCAACAATGCTGCGCCAATGTTGAAACTCATGCTGCGTCCGATGACCGATGCTCGATGTTCTGGGTTGATCCGGTTTGGCACTGCCTACTGAGGACCCTTCGGCGTCTGTTCGGGAGACTTGTCCACGAATTGCTGGTCACGATGACGTCTTCCTCGTTGTCGTCGTGCAGGTTTCTTATAACTTTATATCACCTCACTTTTAGACTTGGAGGTCCCATTTCGGGCGCCAGTTAACTTTTTGGAAAGATTTTCTATCGGGTTACGACGTTCGGACGTGATCTTGCGGAGCAGAGAACTATGACCGTTTCAGTTTGCGGTTAGACGTAGAGTGGTTTATTTTCTAAGATTTTACAAAATATTTTGGGTCGGGAAGGAAGGATGTGGAAGGAACGAAAAACAACAAGAACAGGTAAGCGAAGGATCGTTGATGGTCCGAGGGTCGACGGCGATAACGGTTTTATCTCGGAATATGAATAATTATTTGTTTAGGACGGCGAAAGTGAAGGATCGCTTGAACGTGATCGTACTTGTTTTGGACGTTTGTTAACTCACGCTCTTTTGATTTGTTCGCTCAACGCACTGACTATTCCAATTGTCCACTAATCCGGTAATCAACAAGAGACGCCAATCTTACGCGCCCAAATTATCTACGCGCGATGGTTCACTAAGGTTGCTGACCGACTCGACGCCATCTTTCGCACACACATTACCACTTGGGTCGGCGTACTCTTTTTTACCCAACTCGAAACGACGCTAAGCGATCGCACACTCTAATTGATTTGCATATGCACACGACGCGCCTTATTTTGTTTACGCAGCACACTGTTGTTAATATTGTACTTTTGTGTTTTCTCCAACAGTCTAAAGTTCATGTCCCTTTTCACAATTTACAACACAAAATGTATTCCGTTTATCCGTTGGTCTCCTAATTGGTAAATCCTTGCCTCCTTACAAGAGTCACATACACACAAGCAGACGATAAATGTCCGTCATTGATTTAAGTACAACGATTTTCTACCGAAGGTTCGACCACACCACTCTTCTTATACACACACGGCTTCCTGACTACAATTTACTACTATCCGGTTCGAAGGACCAAATGTTCGATAGCTTTACTGGTTCTTTCGGATCGTTGCTGTGACTCGCTTGGGGTTTACCTTCAGACTAAAATTACAAATGTATTCTCACCTATTTAGTCACAATATTCCACTAATACTATTGCCTATCCTAAACCTGAACTATACAAATATACTTACATTAAATTCATGTTAATCGGGTTGCCTACTCATAGGCGCAACACTACCCTTTGCTGAACAGCTCCAAATCAAACCAAGCAGAAAGCGTCAGCTTGTAGTAATGTGCCCAAGAAGAACACGCACACAACGCGCAACAATGTCATATGCTGCAGATCAACATCTACAAACAATGATTGATGTATTTTTGTTAATTAACGAAATAAGAACTGATAGTTCGTTCGGAATCTTAGATTTAACTTCGAGCCCCGTCATTACTCATCATCCTTGTTGGCATCCGTTGCGGGTATTGGTGGGCGCCGTTTCTGCAGCCCCGATGGCCCCGGCTCGGGGAGATTTCGGCGGACTTCTGTCTGCGACGGAAGCACGACCAGAAAGAAACTATTGTCATCATCGGACTAATCCGACGATGGGCCCTGTGGGGGAGGATGTTTTACCGGTCCCATCATCGAACGATACCTGACGCCTTTGCTTGGGTGTATTTGGCGGCCAATTGTCGGCCGGGGTGTCCTCATCACTAGCGCTTATCATCGATTTCGAGATCATGCCCAGAGTGTTACCCGAAATAGCAGGGCGCCTGGATTCCATGATTGGTTGAGCATTCAAGACAGCTCATCATCAAGTGAATCGTTCACCAGCGTTATCGTCTGCCGGAGCGTCGTCCATTTCCATGCCGTCATCCACTAAAGCAGGCACAGCACCTTTCAAGAAAAAGCAGAAGAAGACGAGCGAGCTAGCATCGGTATTACCGGACCGCGCACACATTTCGCCATTCTAGCTACCAGCAGCCTGGTCCGGTTGAGCCGGTGCATTTCCCCGACGATTGCCTGCAGCGTGGAGTTGTCCTCCAGCGGGGCGCGCCGTAAACGAAAGGAACGAAAGAACCGAACGACATTATTGCATCCTTCATCACTTCACGTTCCACTTACCAGCAACCTCCAGTTTTTCGTCCGTTTCCACGGGCACCACGGGCACCACGACCGTTGCCTGCAGCGGGGGTGTATCCTCCCCCGTTGAACTGTCCTACAGGACGGCCGTGCGTTCCATTTGGGCCGGATTTTCTATGGATTTTATCGGCGTGGAGGTCCGTGCGTTCAGCTTCTCGAAAGGCTCGATTACGTAATAAGTTTCAGTTCGGCGGGGCTCACCGTCTACGGCATACATTTTCCATGCCTACTAAGATTTTTCGAATGTACACTTCAAAATCCGCACGCAAACGGTTCCATTTGACAGCTCGCGTTGACATACCTTCAAACCGGTTCCGTTACAATGTAACTGCGCGACCAGGCAAAAAATATTCCGGCGCAA